>NW_027286149.1:0-38918 GCF_022747635.1 Hetaerina americana
AATCTACATCTACAAAGTGCTGAAGCAGGTGCACCCCGACACCGGAATCTCCAGCAAGGCCATGAGCATCATGAACAGCTTCGTCAACGATATTTTCGAGAGAATCGCCGCCGAAGCTTCTCGCCTGGCTCACTACAACAAGCGCTCCACCATCACCAGCCGGGAGGTGCAGACCGCCGTCAGGCTCTTGCTTCCCGGTGAGCTGGCCAAGCACGCCGTCTCCGAGGGGACCAAGGCCGTCACCAAGTACACCAGCTCAAAGTAAATTCCTCGACGGGATTGCTTTGATGCATCCTAACGGCCCTTCTAAGGGCCATGAAATAATCTTCAGTTTTCAAATACCCGACTGCGATGGGCAATCGTCAATACTCGGCCGCAAAGGACGTACATAAATAAACGTAAAAACCTGGGAAATTAGAGTCCCACGCTTTCCTCCGATTCACCAACTACTTACCTGGTGTGCACGCGCGCGGTTCACGAAAAAATAGAGTAAATGTAAAGGAGAAACTTATGACAATAAAAGATGGACGAATTTCTTACCTCCTATTCAAATATATTTTCTACTGCTATGCGTCTGCATTTGATGAAAATGACCGTCGAGATATTAAGGAAAAAATATTATATTCCCATGATTACTTCCCTTTCACCCAGTACTTTTCAAACCACTGACCTGCTATGCTCGTTTCTCAGACGTAAGCCTTGACTTACATGTCTCCCTCCGTCAAAAATAATATGGATTCACGGCGTCCGTCTCCCTCCGAAACTGGTACGCTTGTGGTCACGTTGCTCCTGCTTCACTTCAGGGGCAGTAAATGACAGGTCCCCACATGCCCTTCCCACGCGGCCGTTTTTCCGCGAAGGCTAATTCCGCTTAACCTCCCGTCCCCATCCGCTACGTCGTAAAACTCCTCGGGGGTTCAACGCGAGGAGGCAGGTAATGCGACCCGTCCTCGCCCCAAGTTTCTACGTTAACCAGAAAAGGGCTGTCGCAATGACCCACGTGGCATTCCGCACGAGGAAGAAATTTCTGTGGAAACCTCGCAAGCATAGAACGCAGCTGGGCAACAGCGTTCCTTGTACATTCACCAAGTCGTGACGAGCAGGCGTCGCAATAAACAAAATGGCGGGCAGTGAGCGCTTCCGTGGATTTTCCATTGTGCTAATTCTATCCAATCAATCAATTCCCAGAAACTATTTCTACGGAATGCATCGTCGTTAACAGCATATGGAATCAGCATCATTCGCACAAATAACAATTTATGTAATGGGCATCGGGTTTCCTTCTTGGAAAATCGCCATCTCGCTGAAACAATGTTGATAAACCTCCTCTGAACGAATCCCCCAAGTATTTTAAAGTCGATTGAGTGATTTTTCATCCTTTTCCGCAATTTTTTTTTTGCGATACTGCAACGATTTATCAGCAATTGATTACAAATGCATCGAGACAGACGTGACAAGTAGACCAGTTCTTTGATCACCATGCCTCCAAATGACCGATTCTTGTTATAGTTTTGAACCGGGGTCCCTTCCGCGGGACACGACTCATTCCCCTTCTTTTGAACGAAATTAACCTTTCCAGAAATCTTTACTTGTCTTGTCACGCCACAGAACAGAAAATGTTTCTCTAGGCAAAAGTTAAATGGTCCCAGTCCCAACTTACCCGCTAATTTTATTACGTTGATACACAAGGGATGGAAGGACATACGTTAATGTTGTTTATTTCTTTGCGGGATTAGGGAAATGAAATCTAGGGAAAAGAGGTCGAAGTTTGACGTGAAAGAGAAATCTTTAAAATTAGCGGCCGGTATAATCATTTATGAGATGATTGCATAACGTTTTCATTAAGGCGACTCTTCCTACAAGTGCATTTCTGACGAAAAAGGTTGCCGCATGTGCCTACCTGTCCGTCCTTTTAGCATTTCAACTTTCTGCAAATTTGGTGAAAATCTTTACCGCATTAGCCCCATTGAAGAATCCACCCCGGCCGCATTTTGACACTAGGTACACGAGATCGTCACTTCACCGTATTCGACAACCGATTTCCCGCAGTGGCGTTAACCGAAGGACGCTCGGCTTTGAGGACAATAGTGATTCGTGAAGCGATATTTAATCAGATTCATCTAGTAACAGTGGCCGGGAATGGAATGGAATAACGTCCTTGCCTAGGCAACTTAGTAACATACAACTTAACTACGGACGGGGAGAAAATGCCGACGAGCCGTGAAGCGGTGTAAATTTCATAACGATCGTGTGATTTTAAGACTCATGATATACACCATGACGATTAATTACCTTAGCAGTTGTGGTGATGCTTAATCACCGGGATATCATGTAATGTCATACCAGTCACAGCGAGGCGTTAATACTTAACATTGAACTTTGTCAAATTTGTGTAGTTGAAATCACCCTTATGACATCTGTTAATAAATTCATCCACACAGAGTACCAAATTAGTAAAATATCTCGGGTACGCAGCGATATGTAAACGGAGACAGTTTTTTTTTCAAAATCTCGGAATGGATGACAAACGTCCTCCATTAGCGAACATTTATGACAGTCATCACCTACCTCCTGCCGTGATAATGTCAAATTTTGCAATGCAACTACTGGTAATAAGAATGATTAAATTCGAGTCAACTAGTGTTACTTTCGAATAACGTTCCCCCATTGACACAACTGTCATTTACATATGAACACTAGAAAACTAACACACACGAACGTGCACATAGACCTACGCAACCTTCAGTCGTCTACTTCATCGTGAGTGGATTGAATCCTCTTAACTCCTGATTGACTTTCGCTTCACATTGCAATGATCCCAGATTGGCCGGGGAAAAGACGACTATTTGTTTTCCTGTTCACTGGAATGCTTATTTCGTATCTTTTATGGTGATGTGCTAGGTACCAGACAGCTTAAAATTGTTAATCATCGTTCTTTTATTACTCGTGACGATAAAGTTGCTTCCGCATCGCTAAGAACCTCAAGGAATCAACAATGAACGGGGATGAAATATTTGATGGGTCCACATGTATTGATTAAGTAATGCAGAACGAAGTAGATACTGAGTAATTGAATTAACACAGGGGCTTCTTCGAGACAGAACCGAGAAATGATGTTCCGTGAACTGTCGACGGTGATAGAGTTCCACGAAAGAGAGGTCGTAGAGGAATGAACGGTTCCGGCTGTTAATGCCGCCCCTAGTCCCCCCAACCCCGCAAGCACTGGAAACCAGCCTGGATCCCTGATTACGATCCCAGGAAAAATCGTGTTCAAGTCTTTCCTACGCCAGATAGTATAATCTGTCATCACTATTGAACGCCGCATCACGCCCCGACGGCTTTTTCCCACGTTTTTTTTTATTTATTCACAGGAATGTTTTCCAGGTAAGGGCTATTCACTCTACCTTATCCGTCAATCACTATCCCGACCCTCGAAAGTTATAAGGAAAAGTCGACCATTGCTCTAATGAAAGATATTATTCCAACGGCATGGAGGTAAAAAACAAGATCCATATGCTTGACACACATTATGTCGATTGGAAACAAGTGGGAAACGATGTGAAATTAGGTTGGAAGCAACTGAAAAATATTGTGACACGAATACAAGCCGTCATAGCTCCGCAACTACGACGAAAGGGATGTGGATATTATTGAGTTAAACGCATCTGTCCTATTTGCTTATGGCGATTCCCATCGTAATGATCGCGCATACAATCCCGCGATGCGCCCTATTTTCGCCGTTTCCGTGAATAAGACGTACGGCGGGGGATGTGTACCGAGCGAAATTGCCGACACGAATTACGTACGCTTACGAGAGCCTGGTTTTCAAGGAGTCGCTTTCACGTTGACTACGTCCCCGAGGTATCCCATCACACAGGGTCATTTAACGTGACATACAGCGTGTGTGTGGGAGGGATTTTTTTTTTTAAGGTCGTAGGGGTGTATTCCGTAACTTGACGGCACCGTGGAGAAAAGCACATCCAACGCATCGCACAGATAAGGAAGGTTAATAAAAGAAATGTACGCGATAACAAGTCGACGGCAGACGACTCTCCTCTTCGAAAGACGTGCAAGGAAACTAGGGTAGACATCCGCGGAAACGTGGATGTGGCGCCGTTTCAACGACAATAAGAGTTTTCCCGTGATGAAGTATCATTTCGTTTCCGATGACATGCCGGTTGCTACAAATTCATCATCCCGCAACGAGGTACCGACGTCCGAAGCCGTTGGAGACGGAGCAAACTCGTCACGGCCGGGTCGCCACTGCGCGCCCTCGGCTACTACATTGTTTTTCCCCGCCCGCTCACGGGGCTAAAGCATAATTCGGCGCCATCCTCGACTTTGTTGTACGTGAACTTTGACGTCCCATTCGCGTGCGTACAGTTCATTTCTTTTTCCCCTTCGGCCACCCCATGCAACCATTTCGAAGCCCACGCGGACGCGTCGTAAGGCGTGCGCTTAACGGGTGACTCCGTCTCCATTTGCGACTCGATAATCCTTTCCCACGGGCGCGGGGAGGTGGGTGCGTCGCGACGCCCCCGAGTCGTCGAAAAAATGCATAAACGTCCGCTTACGGGACAGGCACCGGGGAGGAACAGGAGGAAGGTTTGACAGGCGCCGAGTCAGGGGGGAAGGCGTCCGAAGGGACCGTCTTCTCGGGGCCGCTTTCCGCGGCCGGCGCGCGGCCCACCGGGTCGCGAGCGCGTCCAATACCAGGTGAAGGATGGCCTCGAACGTACGTTACCTCGGATCTCGAGGAATCGACCCCGTAGAAACGTGTGCAACGTTTATTCCCGGGTACGCCTTCGACAGGACGACAACCCGTATTTTGACGACCCGCTGCACACGAACTGGGCTCGCCAAACGCCTGGCGCCGCCACGGCCGACAGGGTGGAACCCTGACGGGCGCCGCGGCGCAAGGCGCCCTCGTTACGCGCCCCCGACACTCTCCGAAACGCGAAAGTCGGAGGAGGAGTGGAGTACAAACAATCCGAGAAGCGCACCGGAGGCGAGAGGAAGAGATCGTATTTTGCTCGAAATGGTACGATAGCAAGGTGGACTTTCGTATGAAATCCATGTCTTGGTAATTTTCTCTTTCTATCATCACGCAGCAGCCGATAACATGGCAGACGCAGCATCTGGAGCAGCGGCAGCCGCACCACCGGCAGCCCAGCCTTCGGGCACCGTCGCAGTAAAACCCCTGCCTTCTTCAGGAACCTCCGCGGCTTCCAAGAAGGCCAGCAAGGGCGGAGCAGCCAAGAAGGCTCGCGCAAAGCCGTCGCACCCGCCCACTTCCGAGATGGTTAACAACGCAGTCAAGGGCCTCAAGGAGCGCGGTGGCTCTTCCCTTCAAGCCATCAAGAAGTACATCGCAGCCAGCTACAAAGTGGACGCCGAGAGGCTCTCGCCTTTCATCAAGAAGTACCTCAAGGCGGCCGTCACCGCCGGAACTCTCGTCCAGACCAAGGGAAAGGGCGCCTCAGGTTCCTTCAAGCTGAGCCACAGCAAGAAGGCCGCACCCGCGGCAGCCAGCGGGACGACCAAGGCGAAAAGGTCGTCAAGAAGACGGGAGTAAAGAAACCGAAAGCGGTCGGAGCCAAGAAGTCCTCCGAGAAGGCGTCCAGTGGCACCAAGAGGTCCGCGCCCAAGGAGCGAAGCAAGTCCGCGCCACCAGCCAAGAAGGCGAAGAAGGCGGCGGACAAGCCAAAGAAGAAGCCGGCGGCTGGGAAACCCGCCGCCAAGGCGGCAAAGTCCCCGTCGAAGGCGAAAAAGGCGGCCACCAAACCCAAGACCCCCAAGCCCAAGAAGACGCCCACCAAGGCCAAGCCCGCCGCCAAGAAACCTTCCGCCGCCCAGAAAAAGAAGTGAACCATCACTGCTTCGCCACCGGCGCACCTAGGACAGCAGACAGCGTCCAATCTCGGTCCTTTTTAGGACCATCATGTCTTCCAAAGATGCTTGCCACTCAATGCCCACGCCACTGAGCACGCCCAAAGTTAACATTTATCATGATTAATGCCATGCAAAAACAACGGTCCTATTTAAAATTGATGATGCGACATGGACGGACGAAAAAAAAAATTAAGAATAACATTCATAGAACGTGTAAAATGAACAACACGTCACGGAGTATTGTTTTCTTTTCGTTAAGCGCGTCAGGTAAGCATCGCACGAACTTTTATTTCATCTCATTTCATGCGTAGCCGTGCAAACGCACTTGCCATGCGCAAAGGAAATTTCATGTCGTCCATCATTCCAATGGATTTACATCGTCGTTAATTATTGTGCGATCGTGCTAAATTCAAACTTTTAAGTATGTACTGGTCCTGAAAAGGACCTTTGTTTTTCGGCCGAAAGTAGCTTTCTAAGCTCGCTCTCCGCGGATACGGCGGGCCAGCTGGATGTCCTTGGGCATGATGGTCACACGCTTAGCGTGGATGGCGCAGAGGTTGGTGTCCTCAAAGAGACCCACTAGGTAAGCCTCGCTGGCCTCCTGGAGAGCCATGACGGCGGAGCTCTGGAACCGAAGATCGGTCTTGAAGTCCTGGGCGATCTCACGCACCAGGCGCTGGAAGGGCAGCTTGCGGATGAGGAGCTCCGTGCTCTTCTGGTATCTCCTGATCTCACGAAGGGCCACGGTACCGGGGCGGTACCTGTGGGGCTTCTTGACGCCTCCCGTCGCCGGCGCGCTCTTGCGAGCGGCCTTGGTGGCCAGCTGCTTCCTCGGGGCCTTTCCTCCGGTGGACTTGCGGGCTGTCTGCTTCGTACGTGCCATTTCTGCGATCTGTAAAAAGCCGGGTCAACGCCGTCTTTTAAGCACTTCCGAGAATGGCGCCAGATAGTACGGGCGACGCTGATTGGTGGAGAGGTCGGGTACGTCATCGCCGCGGCGGCGACGTTTATAAATACCGGCGAAGGTGCATTTCAGGTCATCAGACAGCAGCCCTTACTACGAGCAGACTACAGAGATGACTGGACGCGGCAAGGGAGGAAAAGGCCTGGGAAAGGGAGGAGCCAAACGTCATCGCAAAGTTCTCCGCGATAACATCCAGGGCATCACCAAGCCGGCCATCCGCCGTCTCGCCCGCCGAGGTGGAGTGAAGCGTATCTCCGGACTCATCTACGAGGAGACGCGCGTGTGTGCTCAAGGTGTTCCTTGAGAACGTTATTCGTGACGCCGTCACCTACACCGAACACGCCAAGAGGAAGACCGTCACAGCCATGGACGTCGTGTACGCACTCAAGAGACAGGGCCGCACTCTCTACGGGTTTGGCGGTTAGACACGACGCGACGGGATCGCCATCCGACACCCGGCGTACGTCGATAAAAAAGGTCCTTCTAAGGACCAATACAATGTTCAGAGATGGAGCTAATCCTTTGCCATAACGGAACGAAAAATTATTCGCTATAGCGTATGTGACGGCGATAAATAGTAAAGTAAGACCTGTTCGAGCGCACAGGAAAAATGGCGGTGATAATAGAGTTGAAATTGTATGAGCCTTTACCGACGTTAAAGACATTGTCAGCGAATCGGAATAAGCACGTGGCAACGGACTGGCGACAATGTATATCGCGCCGTTGCAACCGTACATGAATAAGCACGTGGCAACGGACTGGCGACAATGTGTATCGCGCCGTTGCAACCATACATGTTAACAAGAAATAACGTAGTTAAGCGGCAGATTGCAGGTGAAATTTTATGACAGACTATGAAATACATTGTAAACGAAGCAGTGTCACCTTCAATCATTCTTCGTTGCATTTCAGCACAAACGCTTTCACTTTTTATACGCTTTATTTCCCATCGTTTACCTTAGCCCAATTATAGCTCCACGTTTCATTCGCTATGCTTATTACGTTTATTGTTATTATTATTTTTTTCACATGACATTTATCGCGTACATCTCTCTAGTATGTTCTGGTCCTGAAAAGGACCTTTTATGCGCACAGCGTGATGCTTATGCCTTCTTCTCAGTCTTCTTGGGCAGGAGCACCGCCTGGATGTTCGGAAGGACACCTCCCTGAGCGATGGTAACGCCCGACAGGAGCTTATTCAACTCCTCGTCGTTGCGGATGGCCAACTGCAAGTGACGAGGGATGATTCTCGTCTTCTTGTTGTCCCTGGCAGCGTTACCGGCCAACTCGAGGACTTCCGCGGCCAGGTACTCCATGACGGCGGCCAAGTAGACTGGGGCACCGGCACCAACACGCTCGGCATAGTTCCCCTTGCGGAGCAGACGGTGGATACGACCGACCGGAAACTGAAGACCGGCCCTGCTGGAGCGGGACTTGGACTTCCCCTTCACTTTTCCTCCCTTTCCTCGTCCGGACATGGCTGAATGCTTCTTTATCTGGTAGTGCTGTCTAATCGCTGTCAGACTCCTGGGCGCATTTATATAGGCTGCCGCCGTCCTAGCGACGCCACATCATGCTTTTACGTGATTGGTCGTCGAGGAGATTCGGCTCACGGAACGGACCAGGGGTACATAAGCAGGCGACTGATGTTCGGCGAAAATACTGAAATCGACCCCGTTCGCCGAACGTGATCACCATGCCACCCAAGACGAGCGGAAAGGCTGCGAAGAAAGCGGGCAAGGCCCAGAAGAACATCTCCAAGGGAGACAAGAAGAAGAAGCGCAGGAGGAAGGAGAGCTACGCAATCTACATCTACAAAGTGCTGAAGCAGGTGCACCCCGACACCGGAATCTCCAGCAAGGCCATGAGCATCATGAACAGCTTCGTCAACGATATTTTCGAGAGAATCGCCGCCGAAGCTTCTCGCCTGGCTCACTACAACAAGCGCTCCACCATCACCAGCCGGGAGGTGCAGACCGCCGTCAGGCTCTTGCTTCCCGGTGAGCTGGCCAAGCACGCCGTCTCCGAGGGGACCAAGGCCGTCACCAAGTACACCAGCTCAAAGTAAATTCCTCGACGGGATTGCTTTGATGCATCCTAACGGCCCTTCTAAGGGCCATGAAATAATCTTCAGTTTTCAAATACCCGACTGCGATGGGCAATCGTCAATACTCGGCCGCAAAGGACGTACATAAATAAACGTAAAAACCTGGGAAATTAGAGTCCCACGCTTTCCTCCGATTCACCAACTACTTACCTGGTGTGCACGCGCGCGGTTCACGAAAAAATAGAGTAAATGTAAAGGAGAAACTTATGACAATAAAAGATGGACGAATTTCTTACCTCCTATTCAAATATATTTTCTACTGCTATGCGTCTGCATTTGATGAAAATGACCGTCGAGATATTAAGGAAAAAATATTATATTCCCATGATTACTTCCCTTTCACCCAGTACTTTTCAAACCACTGACCTGCTATGCTCGTTTCTCAGACGTAAGCCTTGACTTACATGTCTCCCTCCGTCAAAAATAATATGGATTCACGGCGTCCGTCTCCCTCCGAAACTGGTACGCTTGTGGTCACGTTGCTCCTGCTTCACTTCCAGGGGCAGTAAATGACAGGTCCCCACATGCCCTTCCCACGCGGCCGTTTTTCCGCGAAGGCTAATTCCGCTTAACCTCCCGTCCCATCCGCTACGTCGTAAAACTCCTCGGGGGTTCAACGCGAGGAGGCAGGTAATGCGACCCGTCCTCGCCCCAAGTTTCTACGTTAACCAGAAAAGGGCTGTCGCAATGACCCACGTGGCATTCCGCACGAGGAAGAAATTTCTGTGGAAACCTCGCAAGCATAGAACGCAGCTGGGCAACAGCGTTCCTTGTACATTCACCAAGTCGTGACGAGCAGGCGTCGCAATAAACAAAATGGCGGGCAGTGAGCGCTTCCGTGGATTTTCCATTGTGCTAATTCTATCCAATCAATCAATTCCCAGAAACTATTTCTACGGAATGCATCGTCGTTAACAGCATATGGAATCAGCATCATTCGCACAAATAACAATTTATGTAATGGGCATCGGGTTTCCTTCTTGGAAAATCGCCATCTCGCTGAAACAATGTTGATAAACCTCCTCTGAACGAATCCCCCAAGTATTTTAAAGTCGATTGAGTGATTTTTCATCCTTTTCCGCAATTTTTTTTTTGCGATACTGCAACGATTTATCAGCAATTGATTACAAATGCATCGAGACAGACGTGACAAGTAGACCAGTTCTTTGATCACCATGCCTCCAAATGACCGATTCTTGTTATAGTTTTGAACCGGGGTCCCTTCCGCGGGACACGACTCATTCCCCTTCTTTTGAACGAAATTAACCTTTCCAGAAATCTTTACTTGTCTTGTCACGCCACAGAACAGAAAATGTTTCTCTAGGCAAAAGTTAAATGGTCCCAGTCCCAACTTACCCGCTAATTTTATTACGTTGATACACAAGGGATGGAAGGACATACGTTAATGTTGTTTATTTCTTTGCGGGATTAGGGAAATGAAATCTAGGGAAAAGAGGTCGAAGTTTGACGTGAAAGAGAAATCTTTAAAATTAGCGGCCGGTATAATCATTTATGAGATGATTGCATAACGTTTTCATTAAGGCGACTCTTCCTACAAGTGCATTTCTGACGAAAAAGGTTGCCGCATGTGCCTACCTGTCCGTCCTTTTAGCATTTCAACTTTCTGCAAATTTGGTGAAAATCTTTACCGCATTAGCCCCATTGAAGAATCCACCCCGGCCGCATTTTGACACTAGGTACACGAGATCGTCACTTCACCGTATTCGACAACCGATTTCCCGCAGTGGCGTTAACCGAAGGACGCTCGGCTTTGAGGACAATAGTGATTCGTGAAGCGATATTTAATCAGATTCATCTAGTAACAGTGGCCGGGAATGGAATGGAATAACGTCCTTGCCTAGGCAACTTAGTAACATACAACTTAACTACGGACGGGAGAAAATGCCGACGAGCCGTGAAGCGGTGTAAATTTCATAACGATCGTGTGATTTTAAGACTCATGATATACACCATGACGATTAATTACCTTAGCAGTTGTGGTGATGCTTAATCACCGGGATATCATGTAATGTCATACCAGTCACAGCGAGGCGTTAATACTTAACATTGAACTTTGTCAAATTTGTGTAGTTGAAATCACCCTTATGACATCTGTTAATAAATTCATCCACACAGAGTACCAAATTAGTAAAATATCTCGGGTACGCAGCGATATGTAAACGGAGACAGTTTTTTTTTCAAAATCTCGGAATGGATGACAAACGTCCTCCATTAGCGAACATTTATGACAGTCATCACCTACCTCCTGCCGTGATAATGTCAAATTTTGCAATGCAACTACTGGTAATAAGAATGATTAAATTCGAGTCAACTAGTGTTACTTTCGAATAACGTTCCCCCATTGACACAACTGTCATTTACATATGAACACTAGAAACTAACACACACGAACGTGCACATAGACCTACGCAACCTTCAGTCGTCTACTTCATCGTGAGTGGATTGAATCCTCTTAACTCCTGATTGACTTTCGCTTCACATTGCAATGATCCCAGATTGGCCGGGGAAAAGACGACTATTTGTTTTCCTGTTCACTGGAATGCTTATTTCGTATCTTTTATGGTGATGTGCTAGGTACCAGACAGCTTAAAATTGTTAATCATCGTTCTTTTATTACTCGTGACGATAAAGTTGCTTCCGCATCGCTAAGAACCTCAAGGAATCAACAATGAACGGGGATGAAATATTTGATGGGTCCACATGTATTGATTAAGTAATGCAGAACGAAGTAGATACTGAGTAATTGAATTAACACAGGGGCTTCTTCGAGACAGAACCGAGAAATGATGTTCCGTGAACTGTCGACGGTGATAGAGTTCCACGAAAGAGAGGTCGTAGAGGAATGAACGGTTCCGGCTGTTAATGCCGCCCCTAGTCCCCCCAACCCCGCAAGCACTGGAAACCAGCCTGGATCCCTGATTACGATCCCAGGAAAAATCGTGTTCAAGTCTTTCCTACGCCAGATAGTATAATCTGTCATCACTATTGAACGCCGCATCACGCCCCGACGGCTTTTTCCCACGTTTTTTTTATTTATTCACAGGAATGTTTTCCAGGTAAGGGCTATTCACTCTACCTTATCCGTCAATCACTATCCCGACCCTCGAAAGTTATAAGGAAAAGTCGACCATTGCTCTAATGAAAGATATTATTCCAACGGCATGGAGGTAAAAAACAAGATCCATATGCTTGACACACATTATGTCGATTGGAAACAAGTGGAAACGATGTGAAATTAGGTTGGAAGCAACTGAAAAATATTGTGACACGAATACAAGCCGTCATAGCTCCGCAACTACGACGAAAGGGATGTGGATATTATTGAGTTAAACGCATCTGTCCTATTTGCTTATGGCGATTCCCATCGTAATGATCGCGCATACAATCCCGCGATGCGCCCTATTTTCGCCGTTTCCGTGAATAAGACGTACGGCGGGGGATGTGTACCGAGCGAAATTGCCGACACGAATTACGTACGCTTACGAGAGCCTGGTTTTCAAGGAGTCGCTTTCACGTTGACTACGTCCCCGAGGTATCCCATCACACAGGGTCATTTAACGTGACATACAGCGTGTGTGTGGGAGGGATTTTTTTTTTTAAGGTCGTAGGGGTGTATTCCGTAACTTGACGGCACCGTGGAGAAAAGCACATCCAACGCATCGCACAGATAAGGAAGGTTAATAAAAGAAATGTACGCGATAACAAGTCGACGGCAGACGACTCTCCTCTTCGAAAGACGTGCAAGGAAACTAGGGTAGACATCCGCGGAAACGTGGATGTGGCGCCGTTTCAACGACAATAAGAGTTTTCCCGTGATGAAGTATCATTTCGTTTCCGATGACATGCCGGTTGCTACAAATTCATCATCCCGCAACGAGGTACCGACGTCCGAAGCCGTTGGAGACGGAGCAAACTCGTCACGGCCGGGTCGCCACTGCGCGCCCTCGGCTACTACATTGTTTTTCCCGCCCGCTCACGGGGCTAAAGCATAATTCGGCGCCATCCTCGACTTTGTTGTACGTGAACTTTGACGTCCCATTCGCGTGCGTACAGTTCATTTCTTTTTCCCCTTCGGCCACCCCATGCAACCATTTCGAAGCCCACGCGGACGCGTCGTAAGGCGTGCGCTTAACGGGTGACTCCGTCTCCATTTGCGACTCGATAATCCTTTCCCACGGGCGCGGGAGGTGGGTGCGTCGCGACGCCCCCGAGTCGTCGAAAAATGCATAAACGTCCGCTTACGGGACAGGCACCGGGGAGGAACAGGAGGAAGGTTTGACAGGCGCCGAGTCAGGGGGAAGGCGTCCGAAGGGACCGTCTTCTCGGGGCCGCTTTCCGCGGCCGGCGCGCGGCCCACCGGGTCGCGAGCGCGTCCAATACCAGGTGAAGGATGGCCTCGAACGTACGTTACCTCGGATCTCGAGGAATCGACCCCGGTAGAAACGTGTGCAACGTTTATTCCCGGGTACGCCTTCGACAGGACGACAACCCGTATTTTGACGACCCGCTGCACACGAACTGGGCTCGCCAAACGCCTGGCGCCGCCACGGCCGACAGGGTGGAACCCTGACGGGCGCCGCGGCGCAAGGCGCCCTCGTTACGCGCCCCCGACACTCTCCGAAACGCGAAAGTCGGAGGAGGAGTGGAGTACAAACAATCCGAGAAGCGCACCGGAGGCGAGAGGAAGAGATCGTATTTTGCTCCGAAATGGTACGATAGCAAGGTGGACTTTCGTATGAAATCCATGTCTTGGTAATTTTCTCTTTCTATCATCACGCAGCAGCCGATAACATGGCAGACGCAGCATCTGGAGCAGCGGCAGCCGCACCACCGGCAGCCCAGCCTTCGGGCACCGTCGCAGTAAAACCCCTGCCTTCTTCAGGAACCTCCGCGGCTTCCAAGAAGGCCAGCAAGGGCGGAGCAGCCAAGAAGGCTCGCGCAAAGCCGTCGCACCCGCCCACTTCCGAGATGGTTAACAACGCAGTCAAGGGCCTCAAGGAGCGCGGTGGCTCTTCCCTTCAAGCCATCAAGAAGTACATCGCAGCCAGCTACAAAGTGGACGCCGAGAGGCTCTCGCCTTTCATCAAGAAGTACCTCAAGGCGGCCGTCACCGCCGGAACTCTCGTCCAGACCAAGGGAAAGGGCGCCTCAGGTTCCTTCAAGCTGAGCCACAGCAAGAAGGCCGCACCCGCGGCAGCCAGCGGGACGACCAAGGCGAAAAAGGTCGTCAAGAAGACGGGAGTAAAGAAACCGAAAGCGGTCGGAGCCAAGAAGTCCTCCGAGAAGGCGTCCAGTGGCACCAAGAGGTCCGCGCCCAAGGAGCGAAGCAAGTCCGCGCCACCAGCCAAGAAGGCGAAGAAGGCGGCGGACAAGCCAAAGAAGAAGCCGGCGGCTGGGAAACCCGCCGCCAAGGCGGCAAAGTCCCCGTCGAAGGCGAAAAAGGCGGCCACCAAACCCAAGACCCCCAAGCCCAAGAAGACGCCCACCAAGGCCAAGCCCGCCGCCAAGAAACCTTCCGCCGCCCAGAAAAAGAAGTGAACCATCACTGCTTCGCCACCGGCGCACCTAGGACAGCAGACAGCGTCCAATCTCGGTCCTTTTTAGGACCATCATGTCTTCCAAAGATGCTTGCCACTCAATGCCCACGCCACTGAGCACGCCCAAAGTTAACATTTATCATGATTAATGCCATGCAAAAACAACGGTCCTATTTAAAATTGATGATGCGACATGGACGGACGAAAAAAAAAATTAAGAATAACATTCATAGAACGTGTAAAATGAACAACACGTCACGGAGTATTGTTTTCTTTTCGTTAAGCGCGTCAGGTAAGCATCGCACGAACTTTTATTTCATCTCATTTCATGCGTAGCCGTGCAAACGCACTTGCCATGCGCAAAGGAAATTTCATGTCGTCCATCATTCCAATGGATTTACATCGTCGTTAATTATTGTGCGATCGTGCTAAATTCAAACTTTTAAGTATGTACTGGTCCTGAAAAGGACCTTTGTTTTTCGGCCGAAAGTAGCTTTCTAAGCTCGCTCTCCGCGGATACGGCGGGCCAGCTGGATGTCCTTGGGCATGATGGTCACACGCTTAGCGTGGATGGCGCAGAGGTTGGTGTCCTCAAAGAGACCCACTAGGTAAGCCTCGCTGGCCTCCTGGAGAGCCATGACGGCGGAGCTCTGGAACCGAAGATCGGTCTTGAAGTCCTGGGCGATCTCACGCACCAGGCGCTGGAAGGGCAGCTTGCGGATGAGGAGCTCCGTGCTCTTCTGGTATCTCCTGATCTCACGAAGGGCCACGGTACCGGGGCGGTACCTGTGGGGCTTCTTGACGCCTCCCGTCGCCGGCGCGCTCTTGCGAGCGGCCTTGGTGGCCAGCTGCTTCCTCGGGGCCTTTCCTCCGGTGGACTTGCGGGCTGTCTGCTTCGTACGTGCCATTTCTGCGATCTGTAAAAAGCCGGGTCAACGCCGTCTTTTAAGCACTTCCGAGAATGGCGCCAGATAGTACGGGCGACGCTGATTGGTGGAGAGGTCGGGTACGTCATCGCCGCGGCGGCGACGTTTATAAATACCGGCGAAGGTGCATTTCAGGTCATCAGACAGCAGCCCTTACTACGAGCAGACTACAGAGATGACTGGACGCGGCAAGGGAGGAAAAGGCCTGGGAAAGGGAGGAGCCAAACGTCATCGCAAAGTTCTCCGCGATAACATCCAGGGCATCACCAAGCCGGCCATCCGCCGTCTCGCCCGCCGAGGTGGAGTGAAGCGTATCTCCGGACTCATCTACGAGGAGACGCGCGGTGTGCTCAAGGTGTTCCTTGAGAACGTTATTCGTGACGCCGTCACCTACACCGAACACGCCAAGAGGAAGACCGTCACAGCCATGGACGTCGTGTACGCACTCAAGAGACAGGGCCGCACTCTCTACGGGTTTGGCGGTTAGACACGACGCGACGGGATCGCCATCCGACACCCGGCGTACGTCGATAAAAAAGGTCCTTCTAAGGACCAATACAATGTTCAGAGATGGAGCTAATCCTTTGCCATAACGGAACGAAAAATTATTCGCTATAGCGTATGTGACGGCGATAAATAGTAAAGTAAGACCTGTTCGAGCGCACAGGAAAAATGGCGGTGATAATAGAGTTGAAATTGTATGAGCCTTTACCGACGTTAAAGACATTGTCAGCGAATCGGAATAAGCACGTGGCAACGGACTGGCGACAATGTATATCGCGCCGTTGCAACCGTACATGAATAAGCACGTGGCAACGGACTGGCGACAATGTGTATCGCGCCGTTGCAACCATACATGTTAACAAGAAATAACGTAGTTAAGCGGCAGATTGCAGGTGAAATTTTATGACAGACTATGAAATACATTGTAAACGAAGCAGTGTCACCTTCAATCATTCTTCGTTGCATTTCAGCACAAACGCTTTCACTTTTTATACGCTTTATTTCCCATCGTTTACCTTAGCCCAATTATAGCTCCACGTTTCATTCGCTATGCTTATTACGTTTATTGTTATTATTATTTTTTTCACATGACATTTATCGCGTACATCTCTCTAGTATGTTCTGGTCCTGAAAAGGACCTTTTATGCGCACAGCGTGATGCTTATGCCTTCTTCTCAGTCTTCTTGGGCAGGAGCACCGCCTGGATGTTCGGAAGGACACCTCCCTGAGCGATGGTAACGCCCGACAGGAGCTTATTCAACTCCTCGTCGTTGCGGATGGCCAACTGCAAGTGACGAGGGATGATTCTCGTCTTCTTGTTGTCCCTGGCAGCGTTACCGGCCAACTCGAGGACTTCCGCGGCCAGGTACTCCATGACGGCGGCCAAGTAGACTGGGGCACCGGCACCAACACGCTCGGCATAGTTCCCCTTGCGGAGCAGACGGTGGATACGACCGACCGGAAACTGAAGACCGGCCCTGCTGGAGCGGGACTTGGACTTCCCCTTCACTTTTCCTCCCTTTCCTCGTCCGGACATGGCTGAATGCTTCTTTATCTGGTAGTGCTGTCTAATCGCTGTCAGACTCCTGGGCGCATTTATATAGGCTGCCGCCGTCCTAGCGACGCCACATCATGCTTTTACGTGATTGGTCGTCGAGGAGATTCGGCTCACGGAACGGACCAGGGGTACATAAGCAGGCGACTGATGTTCGGCGAAAATACTGAAATCGACCCCGTTCGCCGAACGTGATCACCATGCCACCCAAGACGAGCGGAAAGGCTGCGAAGAAAGCGGGCAAGGCCCAGAAGAACATCTCCAAGGGAGACAAGAAGAAGAAGCGCAGGAGGAAGGAGAGCTACGCAATCTACATCTACAAAGTGCTGAAGCAGGTGCACCCCGACACCGGAATCTCCAGCAAGGCCATGAGCATCATGAACAGCTTCGTCAACGATATTTTCGAGAGAATCGCCGCCGAAGCTTCTCGCCTGGCTCACTACAACAAGCGCTCCACCATCACCAGCCGGGAGGTGCAGACCGCCGTCAGGCTCTTGCTTCCCGGTGAGCTGGCCAAGCACGCCGTCTCCGAGGGGACCAAGGCCGTCACCAAGTACACCAGCTCAAAGTAAATTCCTCGACGGGATTGCTTTGATGCATCCTAACGGCCCTTCTAAGGGCCATGAAATAATCTTCAGTTTTCAAATACCCGACTGCGATGGGCAATCGTCAATACTCGGCCGCAAAGGACGTACATAAATAAACGTAAAAACCTGGGAAATTAGAGTCCCACGCTTTCCTCCGATTCACCAACTACTTACCTGGTGTGCACGCGCGCGGTTCACGAAAAAATAGAGTAAATGTAAAGGAGAAACTTATGACAATAAAAGATGGACGAATTTCTTACCTCCTATTCAAATATATTTTCTACTGCTATGCGTCTGCATTTGATGAAAATGACCGTCGAGATATTAAGGAAAAAATATTATATTCCCATGATTACTTCCCTTTCACCCAGTACTTTTCAAACCACTGACCTGCTATGCTCGTTTCTCAGACGTAAGCCTTGACTTACATGTCTCCCTCCGTCAAAAATAATATGGATTCACGGCGTCCGTCTCCCTCCGAAACTGGTACGCTTGTGGTCACGTTGCTCCTGCTTCACTTCCAGGGGCAGTAAATGACAGGTCCCCACATGCCCTTCCCACGCGGCCGTTTTTCCGCGAAGGCTAATTCCGCTTAACCTCCCGTCCCATCCGCTACGTCGTAAAACTCCTCGGGGGTTCAACGCGAGGAGGCAGGTAATGCGACCCGTCCTCGCCCCAAGTTTCTACGTTAACCAGAAAAGGGCTGTCGCAATGACCCACGTGGCATTCCGCACGAGGAAGAAATTTCTGTGGAAACCTCGCAAGCATAGAACGCAGCTGGGCAACAGCGTTCCTTGTACATTCACCAAGTCGTGACGAGCAGGCGTCGCAATAAACAAAATGGCGGGCAGTGAGCGCTTCCGTGGATTTTCCATTGTGCTAATTCTATCCAATCAATCAATTCCCAGAAACTATTTCTACGGAATGCATCGTCGTTAACAGCATATGGAATCAGCATCATTCGCACAAATAACAATTTATGTAATGGGCATCGGGTTTCCTTCTTGGAAAATCGCCATCTCGCTGAAACAATGTTGATAAACCTCCTCTGAACGAATCCCCCAAGTATTTTAAAGTCGATTGAGTGATTTTTCATCCTTTTCCGCAATTTTTTTTTTGCGATACTGCAACGATTTATCAGCAATTGATTACAAATGCATCGAGACAGACGTGACAAGTAGACCAGTTCTTTGATCACCATGCCTCCAAATGACCGATTCTTGTTATAGTTTTGAACCGGGGTCCCTTCCGCGGGACACGACTCATTCCCCTTCTTTTGAACGAAATTAACCTTTCCAGAAATCTTTACTTGTCTTGTCACGCCACAGAACAGAAAATGTTTCTCTAGGCAAAAGTTAAATGGTCCCAGTCCCAACTTACCCGCTAATTTTATTACGTTGATACACAAGGGATGGAAGGACATACGTTAATGTTGTTTATTTCTTTGCGGGATTAGGGAAATGAAATCTAGGGAAAAGAGGTCGAAGTTTGACGTGAAAGAGAAATCTTTAAAATTAGCGGCCGGTATAATCATTTATGAGATGATTGCATAACGTTTTCATTAAGGCGACTCTTCCTACAAGTGCATTTCTGACGAAAAAGGTTGCCGCATGTGCCTACCTGTCCGTCCTTTTAGCATTTCAACTTTCTGCAAATTTGGTGAAAATCTTTACCGCATTAGCCCCATTGAAGAATCCACCCCGGCCGCATTTTGACACTAGGTACACGAGATCGTCACTTCACCGTATTCGACAACCGATTTCCCGCAGTGGCGTTAACCGAAGGACGCTCGGCTTTGAGGACAATAGTGATTCGTGAAGCGATATTTAATCAGATTCATCTAGTAACAGTGGCCGGGAATGGAATGGAATAACGTCCTTGCCTAGGCAACTTAGTAACATACAACTTAACTACGGACGGGAGAAAATGCCGACGAGCCGTGAAGCGGTGTAAATTTCATAACGATCGTGTGATTTTAAGACTCATGATATACACCATGACGATTAATTACCTTAGCAGTTGTGGTGATGCTTAATCACCGGGATATCATGTAATGTCATACCAGTCACAGCGAGGCGTTAATACTTAACATTGAACTTTGTCAAATTTGTGTAGTTGAAATCACCCTTATGACATCTGTTAATAAATTCATCCACACAGAGTACCAAATTAGTAAAATATCTCGGGTACGCAGCGATATGTAAACGGAGACAGTTTTTTTTTCAAAATCTCGGAATGGATGACAAACGTCCTCCATTAGCGAACATTTATGACAGTCATCACCTACCTCCTGCCGTGATAATGTCAAATTTTGCAATGCAACTACTGGTAATAAGAATGATTAAATTCGAGTCAACTAGTGTTACTTTCGAATAACGTTCCCCCATTGACACAACTGTCATTTACATATGAACACTAGAAACTAACACACACGAACGTGCACATAGACCTACGCAACCTTCAGTCGTCTACTTCATCGTGAGTGGATTGAATCCTCTTAACTCCTGATTGACTTTCGCTTCACATTGCAATGATCCCAGATTGGCCGGGGAAAAGACGACTATTTGTTTTCCTGTTCACTGGAATGCTTATTTCGTATCTTTTATGGTGATGTGCTAGGTACCAGACAGCTTAAAATTGTTAATCATCGTTCTTTTATTACTCGTGACGATAAAGTTGCTTCCGCATCGCTAAGAACCTCAAGGAATCAACAATGAACGGGGATGAAATATTTGATGGGTCCACATGTATTGATTAAGTAATGCAGAACGAAGTAGATACTGAGTAATTGAATTAACACAGGGGCTTCTTCGAGACAGAACCGAGAAATGATGTTCCGTGAACTGTCGACGGTGATAGAGTTCCACGAAAGAGAGGTCGTAGAGGAATGAACGGTTCCGGCTGTTAATGCCGCCCCTAGTCCCCCCAACCCCGCAAGCACTGGAAACCAGCCTGGATCCCTGATTACGATCCCAGGAAAAATCGTGTTCAAGTCTTTCCTACGCCAGATAGTATAATCTGTCATCACTATTGAACGCCGCATCACGCCCCGACGGCTTTTTCCCACGTTTTTTTTATTTATTCACAGGAATGTTTTCCAGGTAAGGGCTATTCACTCTACCTTATCCGTCAATCACTATCCCGACCCTCGAAAGTTATAAGGAAAAGTCGACCATTGCTCTAATGAAAGATATTATTCCAACGGCATGGAGGTAAAAAACAAGATCCATATGCTTGACACACATTATGTCGATTGGAAACAAGTGGAAACGATGTGAAATTAGGTTGGAAGCAACTGAAAAATATTGTGACACGAATACAAGCCGTCATAGCTCCGCAACTACGACGAAAGGGATGTGGATATTATTGAGTTAAACGCATCTGTCCTATTTGCTTATGGCGATTCCCATCGTAATGATCGCGCATACAATCCCGCGATGCGCCCTATTTTCGCCGTTTCCGTGAATAAGACGTACGGCGGGGGATGTGTACCGAGCGAAATTGCCGACACGAATTACGTACGCTTACGAGAGCCTGGTTTTCAAGGAGTCGCTTTCACGTTGACTACGTCCCCGAGGTATCCCATCACACAGGGTCATTTAACGTGACATACAGCGTGTGTGTGGGAGGGATTTTTTTTTTTAAGGTCGTAGGGGTGTATTCCGTAACTTGACGGCACCGTGGAGAAAAGCACATCCAACGCATCGCACAGATAAGGAAGGTTAATAAAAGAAATGTACGCGATAACAAGTCGACGGCAGACGACTCTCCTCTTCGAAAGACGTGCAAGGAAACTAGGGTAGACATCCGCGGAAACGTGGATGTGGCGCCGTTTCAACGACAATAAGAGTTTTCCCGTGATGAAGTATCATTTCGTTTCCGATGACATGCCGGTTGCTACAAATTCATCATCCCGCAACGATGGTACCGACGTCCGAAGCCGTTGGAGACGGAGCAAACTCGTCACGGCCGGGTCGCCACTGCGCGCCCTCGGCTACTACATTGTTTTTCCCGCCCGCTCACGGGGCTAAAGCATAATTCGGCGCCATCCTCGACTTTGTTGTACGTGAACTTTGACGTCCCATTCGCGTGCGTACAGTTCATTTCTTTTTCCCCTTCGGCCACCCCATGCAACCATTTCGAAGCCCACGCGGACGCGTCGTAAGGCGTGCGCTTAACGGGTGACTCCGTCTCCATTTGCGACTCGATAATCCTTTCCCACGGGCGCGGGAGGTGGGTGCGTCGCGACGCCCCCGAGTCGTCGAAAAATGCATAAACGTCCGCTTACGGGACAGGCACCGGGGAGGAACAGGAGGAAGGTTTGACAGGCGCCGAGTCAGGGGGAAGGCGTCCGAAGGGACCGTCTTCTCGGGGCCGCTTTCCGCGGCCGGCGCGCGGCCCACCGGGTCGCGAGCGCGTCCAATACCAGGTGAAGGATGGCCTCGAACGTACGTTACCTCGGATCTCGAGGAATCGACCCCGGTAGAAACGTGTGCAACGTTTATTCCCGGGTACGCCTTCGACAGGACGACAACCCGTATTTTGACGACCCGCTGCACACGAACTGGGCTCGCCAAACGCCTGGCGCCGCCACGGCCGACAGGGTGGAACCCTGACGGGCGCCGCGGCGCAAGGCGCCCTCGTTACGCGCCCCCGACACTCTCCGAAACGCGAAAGTCGGAGGAGGAGTGGAGTACAAACAATCCGAGAAGCGCACCGGAGGCGAGAGGAAGAGATCGTATTTTGCTCCGAAATGGTACGATAGCAAGGTGGACTTTCGTATGAAATCCATGTCTTGGTAATTTTCTCTTTCTATCATCACGCAGCAGCCGATAACATGGCAGACGCAGCATCTGGAGCAGCGGCAGCCGCACCACCGGCAGCCCAGCCTTCGGGCACCGTCGCAGTAAAACCCCTGCCTTCTTCAGGAACCTCCGCGGCTTCCAAGAAGGCCAGCAAGGGCGGAGCAGCCAAGAAGGCTCGCGCAAAGCCGTCGCACCCGCCCACTTCCGAGATGGTTAACAACGCAGTCAAGGGCCTCAAGGAGCGCGGTGGCTCTTCCCTTCAAGCCATCAAGAAGTACATCGCAGCCAGCTACAAAGTGGACGCCGAGAGGCTCTCGCCTTTCATCAAGAAGTACCTCAAGGCGGCCGTCACCGCCGGAACTCTCGTCCAGACCAAGGGAAAGGGCGCCTCAGGTTCCTTCAAGCTGAGCCACAGCAAGAAGGCCGCACCCGCGGCAGCCAGCGGGACGACCAAGGCGAAAAAGGTCGTCAAGAAGACGGGAGTAAAGAAACCGAAAGCGGTCGGAGCCAAGAAGTCCTCCGAGAAGGCGTCCAGTGGCACCAAGAGGTCCGCGCCCAAGGAGCGAAGCAAGTCCGCGCCACCAGCCAAGAAGGCGAAGAAGGCGGCGGACAAGCCAAAGAAGAAGCCGGCGGCTGGGAAACCCGCCGCCAAGGCGGCAAAGTCCCCGTCGAAGGCGAAAAAGGCGGCCACCAAACCCAAGACCCCCAAGCCCAAGAAGACGCCCACCAAGGCCAAGCCCGCCGCCAAGAAACCTTCCGCCGCCCAGAAAAAGAAGTGAACCATCACTGCTTCGCCACCGGCGCACCTAGGACAGCAGACAGCGTCCAATCTCGGTCCTTTTTAGGACCATCATGTCTTCCAAAGATGCTTGCCACTCAATGCCCACGCCACTGAGCACGCCCAAAGTTAACATTTATCATGATTAATGCCATGCAAAAACAACGGTCCTATTTAAAATTGATGATGCGACATGGACGGACGAAAAAAAAAATTAAGAATAACATTCATAGAACGTGTAAAATGAACAACACGTCACGGAGTATTGTTTTCTTTTCGTTAAGCGCGTCAGGTAAGCATCGCACGAACTTTTATTTCATCTCATTTCATGCGTAGCCGTGCAAACGCACTTGCCATGCGCAAAGGAAATTTCATGTCGTCCATCATTCCAATGGATTTACATCGTCGTTAATTATTGTGCGATCGTGCTAAATTCAAACTTTTAAGTATGTACTGGTCCTGAAAAGGACCTTTGTTTTTCGGCCGAAAGTAGCTTTCTAAGCTCGCTCTCCGCGGATACGGCGGGCCAGCTGGATGTCCTTGGGCATGATGGTCACACGCTTAGCGTGGATGGCGCAGAGGTTGGTGTCCTCAAAGAGACCCACTAGGTAAGCCTCGCTGGCCTCCTGGAGAGCCATGACGGCGGAGCTCTGGAACCGAAGATCGGTCTTGAAGTCCTGGGCGATCTCACGCACCAGGCGCTGGAAGGGCAGCTTGCGGATGAGGAGCTCCGTGCTCTTCTGGTATCTCCTGATCTCACGAAGGGCCACGGTACCGGGGCGGTACCTGTGGGGCTTCTTGACGCCTCCCGTCGCCGGCGCGCTCTTGCGAGCGGCCTTGGTGGCCAGCTGCTTCCTCGGGGCCTTTCCTCCGGTGGACTTGCGGGCTGTCTGCTTCGTACGTGCCATTTCTGCGATCTGTAAAAAGCCGGGTCAACGCCGTCTTTTAAGCACTTCCGAGAATGGCGCCAGATAGTACGGGCGACGCTGATTGGTGGAGAGGTCGGGTACGTCATCGCCGCGGCGGCGACGTTTATAAATACCGGCGAAGGTGCATTTCAGGTCATCAGACAGCAGCCCTTACTACGAGCAGACTACAGAGATGACTGGACGCGGCAAGGGAGGAAAAGGCCTGGGAAAGGGAGGAGCCAAACGTCATCGCAAAGTTCTCCGCGATAACATCCAGGGCATCACCAAGCCGGCCATCCGCCGTCTCGCCCGCCGAGGTGGAGTGAAGCGTATCTCCGGACTCATCTACGAGGAGACGCGCGGTGTGCTCAAGGTGTTCCTTGAGAACGTTATTCGTGACGCCGTCACCTACACCGAACACGCCAAGAGGAAGACCGTCACAGCCATGGACGTCGTGTACGCACTCAAGAGACAGGGCCGCACTCTCTACGGGTTTGGCGGTTAGACACGACGCGACGGGATCGCCATCCGACACCCGGCGTACGTCGATAAAAAAGGTCCTTCTAAGGACCAATACAATGTTCAGAGATGGAGCTAATCCTTTGCCATAACGGAACGAAAAATTATTCGCTATAGCGTATGTGACGGCGATAAATAGTAAAGTAAGACCTGTTCGAGCGCACAGGAAAAATGGCGGTGATAATAGAGTTGAAATTGTATGAGCCTTTACCGACGTTAAAGACATTGTCAGCGAATCGGAATAAGCACGTGGCAACGGACTGGCGACAATGTATATCGCGCCGTTGCAACCGTACATGAATAAGCACGTGGCAACGGACTGGCGACAATGTGTATCGCGCCGTTGCAACCATACATGTTAACAAGAAATAACGTAGTTAAGCGGCAGATTGCAGGTGAAATTTTATGACAGACTATGAAATACATTGTAAACGAAGCAGTGTCACCTTCAATCATTCTTCGTTGCATTTCAGCACAAACGCTTTCACTTTTTATACGCTTTATTTCCCATCGTTTACCTTAGCCCAATTATAGCTCCACGTTTCATTCGCTATGCTTATTACGTTTATTGTTATTATTATTTTTTTCACATGACATTTATCGCGTACATCTCTCTAGTATGTTCTGGTCCTGAAAAGGACCTTTTATGCGCACAGCGTGATGCTTATGCCTTCTTCTCAGTCTTCTTGGGCAGGAGCACCGCCTGGATGTTCGGAAGGACACCTCCCTGAGCGATGGTAACGCCCGACAGGAGCTTATTCAACTCCTCGTCGTTGCGGATGGCCAACTGCAAGTGACGAGGGATGATTCTCGTCTTCTTGTTGTCCCTGGCAGCGTTACCGGCCAACTCGAGGACTTCCGCGGCCAGGTACTCCATGACGGCGGCCAAGTAGACTGGGGCACCGGCACCAACACGCTCGGCATAGTTCCCCTTGCGGAGCAGACGGTGGATACGACCGACCGGAAACTGAAGACCGGCCCTGCTGGAGCGGGACTTGGACTTCCCCTTCACTTTTCCTCCCTTTCCTCGTCCGGACATGGCTGAATGCTTCTTTATCTGGTAGTGCTGTCTAATCGCTGTCAGACTCCTGGGCGCATTTATATAGGCTGCCGCCGTCCTAGCGACGCCACATCATGCTTTTACGTGATTGGTCGTCGAGGAGATTCGGCTCACGGAACGGACCAGGGGTACATAAGCAGGCGACTGATGTTCGGCGAAAATACTGAAATCGACCCCGTTCGCCGAACGTGATCACCATGCCACCCAAGACGAGCGGAAAGGCTGCGAAGAAAGCGGGCAAGGCCCAGAAGAACATCTCCAAGGGAGACAAGAAGAAGAAGCGCAGGAGGAAGGAGAGCTACGCAATCTACATCTACAAAGTGCTGAAGCAGGTGCACCCCGACACCGGAATCTCCAGCAAGGCCATGAGCATCATGAACAGCTTCGTCAACGATATTTTCGAGAGAATCGCCGCCGAAGCTTCTCGCCTGGCTCACTACAACAAGCGCTCCACCATCACCAGCCGGGAGGTGCAGACCGCCGTCAGGCTCTTGCTTCCCGGTGAGCTGGCCAAGCACGCCGTCTCCGAGGGGACCAAGGCCGTCACCAAGTACACCAGCTCAAAGTAAATTCCTCGACGGGATTGCTTTGATGCATCCTAACGGCCCTTCTAAGGGCCATGAAATAATCTTCAGTTTTCAAATACCCGACTGCGATGGGCAATCGTCAATACTCGGCCGCAAAGGACGTACATAAATAAACGTAAAAACCTGGGAAATTAGAGTCCCACGCTTTCCTCCGATTCACCAACTACTTACCTGGTGTGCACGCGCGCGGTTCACGAAAAAATAGAGTAAATGTAAAGGAGAAACTTATGACAATAAAAGATGGACGAATTTCTTACCTCCTATTCAAATATATTTTCTACTGCTATGCGTCTGCATTTGATGAAAATGACCGTCGAGATATTAAGGAAAAAATATTATATTCCCATGATTACTTCCCTTTCACCCAGTACTTTTCAAACCACTGACCTGCTATGCTCGTTTCTCAGACGTAAGCCTTGACTTACATGTCTCCCTCCGTCAAAAATAATATGGATTCACGGCGTCCGTCTCCCTCCGAAACTGGTACGCTTGTGGTCACGTTGCTCCTGCTTCACTTCCAGGGGCAGTAAATGACAGGTCCCCACATGCCCTTCCCACGCGGCCGTTTTTCCGCGAAGGCTAATTCCGCTTAACCTCCCGTCCCATCCGCTACGTCGTAAAACTCCTCGGGGGTTCAACGCGAGGAGGCAGGTAATGCGACCCGTCCTCGCCCCAAGTTTCTACGTTAACCAGAAAAGGGCTGTCGCAATGACCCACGTGGCATTCCGCACGAGGAAGAAATTTCTGTGGAAACCTCGCAAGCATAGAACGCAGCTGGGCAACAGCGTTCCTTGTACATTCACCAAGTCGTGACGAGCAGGCGTCGCAATAAACAAAATGGCGGGCAGTGAGCGCTTCCGTGGATTTTCCATTGTGCTAATTCTATCCAATCAATCAATTCCCAGAAACTATTTCTACGGAATGCATCGTCGTTAACAGCATATGGAATCAGCATCATTCGCACAAATAACAATTTATGTAATGGGCATCGGGTTTCCTTCTTGGAAAATCGCCATCTCGCTGAAACAATGTTGATAAACCTCCTCTGAACGAATCCCCCAAGTATTTTAAAGTCGATTGAGTGATTTTTCATCCTTTTCCGCAATTTTTTTTTTGCGATACTGCAACGATTTATCAGCAATTGATTACAAATGCATCGAGACAGACGTGACAAGTAGACCAGTTCTTTGATCACCATGCCTCCAAATGACCGATTCTTGTTATAGTTTTGAACCGGGGTCCCTTCCGCGGGACACGACTCATTCCCCTTCTTTTGAACGAAATTAACCTTTCCAGAAATCTTTACTTGTCTTGTCACGCCACAGAACAGAAAATGTTTCTCTAGGCAAAAGTTAAATGGTCCCAGTCCCAACTTACCCGCTAATTTTATTACGTTGATACACAAGGGATGGAAGGACATACGTTAATGTTGTTTATTTCTTTGCGGGATTAGGGAAATGAAATCTAGGGAAAAGAGGTCGAAGTTTGACGTGAAAGAGAAATCTTTAAAATTAGCGGCCGGTATAATCATTTATGAGATGATTGCATAACGTTTTCATTAAGGCGACTCTTCCTACAAGTGCATTTCTGACGAAAAAGGTTGCCGCATGTGCCTACCTGTCCGTCCTTTTAGCATTTCAACTTTCTGCAAATTTGGTGAAAATCTTTACCGCATTAGCCCCATTGAAGAATCCACCCCGGCCGCATTTTGACACTAGGTACACGAGATCGTCACTTCACCGTATTCGACAACCGATTTCCCGCAGTGGCGTTAACCGAAGGACGCTCGGCTTTGAGGACAATAGTGATTCGTGAAGCGATATTTAATCAGATTCATCTAGTAACAGTGGCCGGGAATGGAATGGAATAACGTCCTTGCCTAGGCAACTTAGTAACATACAACTTAACTACGGACGGGAGAAAATGCCGACGAGCCGTGAAGCGGTGTAAATTTCATAACGATCGTGTGATTTTAAGACTCATGATATACACCATGACGATTAATTACCTTAGCAGTTGTGGTGATGCTTAATCACCGGGATATCATGTAATGTCATACCAGTCACAGCGAGGCGTTAATACTTAACATTGAACTTTGTCAAATTTGTGTAGTTGAAATCACCCTTATGACATCTGTTAATAAATTCATCCACACAGAGTACCAAATTAGTAAAATATCTCGGGTACGCAGCGATATGTAAACGGAGACAGTTTTTTTTTCAAAATCTCGGAATGGATGACAAACGTCCTCCATTAGCGAACATTTATGACAGTCATCACCTACCTCCTGCCGTGATAATGTCAAATTTTGCAATGCAACTACTGGTAATAAGAATGATTAAATTCGAGTCAACTAGTGTTACTTTCGAATAACGTTCCCCCATTGACACAACTGTCATTTACATATGAACACTAGAAACTAACACACACGAACGTGCACATAGACCTACGCAACCTTCAGTCGTCTACTTCATCGTGAGTGGATTGAATCCTCTTAACTCCTGATTGACTTTCGCTTCACATTGCAATGATCCCAGATTGGCCGGGGAAAAGACGACTATTTGTTTTCCTGTTCACTGGAATGCTTATTTCGTATCTTTTATGGTGATGTGCTAGGTACCAGACAGCTTAAAATTGTTAATCATCGTTCTTTTATTACTCGTGACGATAAAGTTGCTTCCGCATCGCTAAGAACCTCAAGGAATCAACAATGAACGGGGATGAAATATTTGATGGGTCCACATGTATTGATTAAGTAATGCAGAACGAAGTAGATACTGAGTAATTGAATTAACACAGGGGCTTCTTCGAGACAGAACCGAGAAATGATGTTCCGTGAACTGTCGACGGTGATAGAGTTCCACGAAAGAGAGGTCGTAGAGGAATGAACGGTTCCGGCTGTTAATGCCGCCCCTAGTCCCCCCAACCCCGCAAGCACTGGAAACCAGCCTGGATCCCTGATTACGATCCCAGGAAAAATCGTGTTCAAGTCTTTCCTACGCCAGATAGTATAATCTGTCATCACTATTGAACGCCGCATCACGCCCCGACGGCTTTTTCCCACGTTTTTTTTATTTATTCACAGGAATGTTTTCCAGGTAAGGGCTATTCACTCTACCTTATCCGTCAATCACTATCCCGACCCTCGAAAGTTATAAGGAAAAGTCGACCATTGCTCTAATGAAAGATATTATTCCAACGGCATGGAGGTAAAAAACAAGATCCATATGCTTGACACACATTATGTCGATTGGAAACAAGTGGAAACGATGTGAAATTAGGTTGGAAGCAACTGAAAAATATTGTGACACGAATACAAGCCGTCATAGCTCCGCAACTACGACGAAAGGGATGTGGATATTATTGAGTTAAACGCATCTGTCCTATTTGCTTATGGCGATTCCCATCGTAATGATCGCGCATACAATCCCGCGATGCGCCCTATTTTCGCCGTTTCCGTGAATAAGACGTACGGCGGGGGATGTGTACCGAGCGAAATTGCCGACACGAATTACGTACGCTTACGAGAGCCTGGTTTTCAAGGAGTCGCTTTCACGTTGACTACGTCCCCGAGGTATCCCATCACACAGGGTCATTTAACGTGACATACAGCGTGTGTGTGGGAGGGATTTTTTTTTTTAAGGTCGTAGGGGTGTATTCCGTAACTTGACGGCACCGTGGAGAAAAGCACATCCAACGCATCGCACAGATAAGGAAGGTTAATAAAAGAAATGTACGCGATAACAAGTCGACGGCAGACGACTCTCCTCTTCGAAAGACGTGCAAGGAAACTAGGGTAGACATCCGCGGAAACGTGGATGTGGCGCCGTTTCAACGACAATAAGAGTTTTCCCGTGATGAAGTATCATTTCGTTTCCGATGACATGCCGGTTGCTACAAATTCATCATCCCGCAACGAGGTACCGACGTCCGAAGCCGTTGGAGACGGAGCAAACTCGTCACGGCCGGGTCGCCACTGCGCGCCCTCGGCTACTACATTGTTTTTCCCGCCCGCTCACGGGGCTAAAGCATAATTCGGCGCCATCCTCGACTTTGTTGTACGTGAACTTTGACGTCCCATTCGCGTGCGTACAGTTCATTTCTTTTTCCCCTTCGGCCACCCCATGCAACCATTTCGAAGCCCACGCGGACGCGTCGTAAGGCGTGCGCTTAACGGGTGACTCCGTCTCCATTTGCGACTCGATAATCCTTTCCCACGGGCGCGGGAGGTGGGTGCGTCGCGACGCCCCCGAGTCGTCGAAAAATGCATAAACGTCCGCTTACGGGACAGGCACCGGGGAGGAACAGGAGGAAGGTTTGACAGGCGCCGAGTCAGGGGGAAGGCGTCCGAAGGGACCGTCTTCTCGGGGCCGCTTTCCGCGGCCGGCGCGCGGCCCACCGGGTCGCGAGCGCGTCCAATACCAGGTGAAGGATGGCCTCGAACGTACGTTACCTCGGATCTCGAGGAATCGACCCCGGTAGAAACGTGTGCAACGTTTATTCCCGGGTACGCCTTCGACAGGACGACAACCCGTATTTTGACGACCCGCTGCACACGAACTGGGCTCGCCAAACGCCTGGCGCCGCCACGGCCGACAGGGTGGAACCCTGACGGGCGCCGCGGCGCAAGGCGCCCTCGTTACGCGCCCCCGACACTCTCCGAAACGCGAAAGTCGGAGGAGGAGTGGAGTACAAACAATCCGAGAAGCGCACCGGAGGCGAGAGGAAGAGATCGTATTTTGCTCCGAAATGGTACGATAGCAAGGTGGACTTTCGTATGAAATCCATGTCTTGGTAATTTTCTCTTTCTATCATCACGCAGCAGCCGATAACATGGCAGACGCAGCATCTGGAGCAGCGGCAGCCGCACCACCGGCAGCCCAGCCTTCGGGCACCGTCGCAGTAAAACCCCTGCCTTCTTCAGGAACCTCCGCGGCTTCCAAGAAGGCCAGCAAGGGCGGAGCAGCCAAGAAGGCTCGCGCAAAGCCGTCGCACCCGCCCACTTCCGAGATGGTTAACAACGCAGTCAAGGGCCTCAAGGAGCGCGGTGGCTCTTCCCTTCAAGCCATCAAGAAGTACATCGCAGCCAGCTACAAAGTGGACGCCGAGAGGCTCTCGCCTTTCATCAAGAAGTACCTCAAGGCGGCCGTCACCGCCGGAACTCTCGTCCAGACCAAGGGAAAGGGCGCCTCAGGTTCCTTCAAGCTGAGCCACAGCAAGAAGGCCGCACCCGCGGCAGCCAGCGGGACGACCAAGGCGAAAAAGGTCGTCAAGAAGACGGGAGTAAAGAAACCGAAAGCGGTCGGAGCCAAGAAGTCCTCCGAGAAGGCGTCCAGTGGCACCAAGAGGTCCGCGCCCAAGGAGCGAAGCAAGTCCGCGCCACCAGCCAAGAAGGCGAAGAAGGCGGCGGACAAGCCAAAGAAGAAGCCGGCGGCTGGGAAACCCGCCGCCAAGGCGGCAAAGTCCCCGTCGAAGGCGAAAAAGGCGGCCACCAAACCCAAGACCCCCAAGCCCAAGAAGACGCCCACCAAGGCCAAGCCCGCCGCCAAGAAACCTTCCGCCGCCCAGAAAAAGAAGTGAACCATCACTGCTTCGCCACCGGCGCACCTAGGACAGCAGACAGCGTCCAATCTCGGTCCTTTTTAGGACCATCATGTCTTCCAAAGATGCTTGCCACTCAATGCCCACGCCACTGAGCACGCCCAAAGTTAACATTTATCATGATTAATGCCATGCAAAAACAACGGTCCTATTTAAAATTGATGATGCGACATGGACGGACGAAAAAAAAAATTAAGAATAACATTCATAGAACGTGTAAAATGAACAACACGTCACGGAGTATTGTTTTCTTTTCGTTAAGCGCGTCAGGTAAGCATCGCACGAACTTTTATTTCATCTCATTTCATGCGTAGCCGTGCAAACGCACTTGCCATGCGCAAAGGAAATTTCATGTCGTCCATCATTCCAATGGATTTACATCGTCGTTAATTATTGTGCGATCGTGCTAAATTCAAACTTTTAAGTATGTACTGGTCCTGAAAAGGACCTTTGTTTTTCGGCCGAAAGTAGCTTTCTAAGCTCGCTCTCCGCGGATACGGCGGGCCAGCTGGATGTCCTTGGGCATGATGGTCACACGCTTAGCGTGGATGGCGCAGAGGTTGGTGTCCTCAAAGAGACCCACTAGGTAAGCCTCGCTGGCCTCCTGGAGAGCCATGACGGCGGAGCTCTGGAACCGAAGATCGGTCTTGAAGTCCTGGGCGATCTCACGCACCAGGCGCTGGAAGGGCAGCTTGCGGATGAGGAGCTCCGTGCTCTTCTGGTATCTCCTGATCTCACGAAGGGCCACGGTACCGGGGCGGTACCTGTGGGGCTTCTTGACGCCTCCCGTCGCCGGCGCGCTCTTGCGAGCGGCCTTGGTGGCCAGCTGCTTCCTCGGGGCCTTTCCTCCGGTGGACTTGCGGGCTGTCTGCTTCGTACGTGCCATTTCTGCGATCTGTAAAAAGCCGGGTCAACGCCGTCTTTTAAGCACTTCCGAGAATGGCGCCAGATAGTACGGGCGACGCTGATTGGTGGAGAGGTCGGGTACGTCATCGCCGCGGCGGCGACGTTTATAAATACCGGCGAAGGTGCATTTCAGGTCATCAGACAGCAGCCCTTACTACGAGCAGACTACAGAGATGACTGGACGCGGCAAGGGAGGAAAAGGCCTGGGAAAGGGAGGAGCCAAACGTCATCGCAAAGTTCTCCGCGATAACATCCAGGGCATCACCAAGCCGGCCATCCGCCGTCTCGCCCGCCGAGGTGGAGTGAAGCGTATCTCCGGACTCATCTACGAGGAGACGCGCGGTGTGCTCAAGGTGTTCCTTGAGAACGTTATTCGTGACGCCGTCACCTACACCGAACACGCCAAGAGGAAGACCGTCACAGCCATGGACGTCGTGTACGCACTCAAGAGACAGGGCCGCACTCTCTACGGGTTTGGCGGTTAGACACGACGCGACGGGATCGCCATCCGACACCCGGCGTACGTCGATAAAAAAGGTCCTTCTAAGGACCAATACAATGTTCAGAGATGGAGCTAATCCTTTGCCATAACGGAACGAAAAATTATTCGCTATAGCGTATGTGACGGCGATAAATAGTAAAGTAAGACCTGTTCGAGCGCACAGGAAAAATGGCGGTGATAATAGAGTTGAAATTGTATGAGCCTTTACCGACGTTAAAGACATTGTCAGCGAATCGGAATAAGCACGTGGCAACGGACTGGCGACAATGTATATCGCGCCGTTGCAACCGTACATGAATAAGCACGTGGCAACGGACTGGCGACAATGTGTATCGCGCCGTTGCAACCATACATGTTAACAAGAAATAACGTAGTTAAGCGGCAGATTGCAGGTGAAATTTTATGACAGACTATGAAATACATTGTAAACGAAGCAGTGTCACCTTCAATCATTCTTCGTTGCATTTCAGCACAAACGCTTTCACTTTTTATACGCTTTATTTCCCATCGTTTACCTTAGCCCAATTATAGCTCCACGTTTCATTCGCTATGCTTATTACGTTTATTGTTATTATTATTTTTTTCACATGACATTTATCGCGTACATCTCTCTAGTATGTTCTGGTCCTGAAAAGGACCTTTTATGCGCACAGCGTGATGCTTATGCCTTCTTCTCAGTCTTCTTGGGCAGGAGCACCGCCTGGATGTTCGGAAGGACACCTCCCTGAGCGATGGTAACGCCCGACAGGAGCTTATTCAACTCCTCGTCGTTGCGGATGGCCAACTGCAAGTGACGAGGGATGATTCTCGTCTTCTTGTTGTCCCTGGCAGCGTTACCGGCCAACTCGAGGACTTCCGCGGCCAGGTACTCCATGACGGCGGCCAAGTAGACTGGGGCACCGGCACCAACACGCTCGGCATAGTTCCCCTTGCGGAGCAGACGGTGGATACGACCGACCGGAAACTGAAGACCGGCCCTGCTGGAGCGGGACTTGGACTTCCCCTTCACTTTTCCTCCCTTTCCTCGTCCGGACATGGCTGAATGCTTCTTTATCTGGTAGTGCTGTCTAATCGCTGTCAGACTCCTGGGCGCATTTATATAGGCTGCCGCCGTCCTAGCGACGCCACATCATGCTTTTACGTGATTGGTCGTCGAGGAGATTCGGCTCACGGAACGGACCAGGGGTACATAAGCAGGCGACTGATGTTCGGCGAAAATACTGAAATCGACCCCGTTCGCCGAACGTGATCACCATGCCACCCAAGACGAGCGGAAAGGCTGCGAAGAAAGCGGGCAAGGCCCAGAAGAACATCTCCAAGGGAGACAAGAAGAAGAAGCGCAGGAGGAAGGAGAGCTACGCAATCTACATCTACAAAGTGCTGAAGCAGGTGCACCCCGACACCGGAATCTCCAGCAAGGCCATGAGCATCATGAACAGCTTCGTCAACGATATTTTCGAGAGAATCGCCGCCGAAGCTTCTCGCCTGGCTCACTACAACAAGCGCTCCACCATCACCAGCCGGGAGGTGCAGACCGCCGTCAGGCTCTTGCTTCCCGGTGAGCTGGCCAAGCACGCCGTCTCCGAGGGGACCAAGGCCGTCACCAAGTACACCAGCTCAAAGTAAATTCCTCGACGGGATTGCTTTGATGCATCCTAACGGCCCTTCTAAGGGCCATGAAATAATCTTCAGTTTTCAAATACCCGACTGCGATGGGCAATCGTCAATACTCGGCCGCAAAGGACGTACATAAATAAACGTAAAAACCTGGGAAATTAGAGTCCCACGCTTTCCTCCGATTCACCAACTACTTACCTGGTGTGCACGCGCGCGGTTCACGAAAAAATAGAGTAAATGTAAAGGAGAAACTTATGACAATAAAAGATGGACGAATTTCTTACCTCCTATTCAAATATATTTTCTACTGCTATGCGTCTGCATTTGATGAAAATGACCGTCGAGATATTAAGGAAAAAATATTATATTCCCATGATTACTTCCCTTTCACCCAGTACTTTTCAAACCACTGACCTGCTATGCTCGTTTCTCAGACGTAAGCCTTGACTTACATGTCTCCCTCCGTCAAAAATAATATGGATTCACGGCGTCCGTCTCCCTCCGAAACTGGTACGCTTGTGGTCACGTTGCTCCTGCTTCACTTCCAGGGGCAGTAAATGACAGGTCCCCACATGCCCTTCCCACGCGGCCGTTTTTCCGCGAAGGCTAATTCCGCTTAACCTCCCGTCCCATCCGCTACGTCGTAAAACTCCTCGGGGGTTCAACGCGAGGAGGCAGGTAATGCGACCCGTCCTCGCCCCAAGTTTCTACGTTAACCAGAAAAGGGCTGTCGCAATGACCCACGTGGCATTCCGCACGAGGAAGAAATTTCTGTGGAAACCTCGCAAGCATAGAACGCAGCTGGGCAACAGCGTTCCTTGTACATTCACCAAGTCGTGACGAGCAGGCGTCGCAATAAACAAAATGGCGGGCAGTGAGCGCTTCCGTGGATTTTCCATTGTGCTAATTCTATCCAATCAATCAATTCCCAGAAACTATTTCTACGGAATGCATCGTCGTTAACAGCATATGGAATCAGCATCATTCGCACAAATAACAATTTATGTAATGGGCATCGGGTTTCCTTCTTGGAAAATCGCCATCTCGCTGAAACAATGTTGATAAACCTCCTCTGAACGAATCCCCCAAGTATTTTAAAGTCGATTGAGTGATTTTTCATCCTTTTCCGCAATTTTTTTTTTGCGATACTGCAACGATTTATCAGCAATTGATTACAAATGCATCGAGACAGACGTGACAAGTAGACCAGTTCTTTGATCACCATGCCTCCAAATGACCGATTCTTGTTATAGTTTTGAACCGGGGTCCCTTCCGCGGGACACGACTCATTCCCCTTCTTTTGAACGAAATTAACCTTTCCAGAAATCTTTACTTGTCTTGTCACGCCACAGAACAGAAAATGTTTCTCTAGGCAAAAGTTAAATGGTCCCAGTCCCAACTTACCCGCTAATTTTATTACGTTGATACACAAGGGATGGAAGGACATACGTTAATGTTGTTTATTTCTTTGCGGGATTAGGGAAATGAAATCTAGGGAAAAGAGGTCGAAGTTTGACGTGAAAGAGAAATCTTTAAAATTAGCGGCCGGTATAATCATTTATGAGATGATTGCATAACGTTTTCATTAAGGCGACTCTTCCTACAAGTGCATTTCTGACGAAAAAGGTTGCCGCATGTGCCTACCTGTCCGTCCTTTTAGCATTTCAACTTTCTGCAAATTTGGTGAAAATCTTTACCGCATTAGCCCCATTGAAGAATCCACCCCGGCCGCATTTTGACACTAGGTACACGAGATCGTCACTTCACCGTATTCGACAACCGATTTCCCGCAGTGGCGTTAACCGAAGGACGCTCGGCTTTGAGGACAATAGTGATTCGTGAAGCGATATTTAATCAGATTCATCTAGTAACAGTGGCCGGGAATGGAATGGAATAACGTCCTTGCCTAGGCAACTTAGTAACATACAACTTAACTACGGACGGGAGAAAATGCCGACGAGCCGTGAAGCGGTGTAAATTTCATAACGATCGTGTGATTTTAAGACTCATGATATACACCATGACGATTAATTACCTTAGCAGTTGTGGTGATGCTTAATCACCGGGATATCATGTAATGTCATACCAGTCACAGCGAGGCGTTAATACTTAACATTGAACTTTGTCAAATTTGTGTAGTTGAAATCACCCTTATGACATCTGTTAATAAATTCATCCACACAGAGTACCAAATTAGTAAAATATCTCGGGTACGCAGCGATATGTAAACGGAGACAGTTTTTTTTTCAAAATCTCGGAATGGATGACAAACGTCCTCCATTAGCGAACATTTATGACAGTCATCACCTACCTCCTGCCGTGATAATGTCAAATTTTGCAATGCAACTACTGGTAATAAGAATGATTAAATTCGAGTCAACTAGTGTTACTTTCGAATAACGTTCCCCCATTGACACAACTGTCATTTACATATGAACACTAGAAACTAACACACACGAACGTGCACATAGACCTACGCAACCTTCAGTCGTCTACTTCATCGTGAGTGGATTGAATCCTCTTAACTCCTGATTGACTTTCGCTTCACATTGCAATGATCCCAGATTGGCCGGGGAAAAGACGACTATTTGTTTTCCTGTTCACTGGAATGCTTATTTCGTATCTTTTATGGTGATGTGCTAGGTACCAGACAGCTTAAAATTGTTAATCATCGTTCTTTTATTACTCGTGACGATAAAGTTGCTTCCGCATCGCTAAGAACCTCAAGGAATCAACAATGAACGGGGATGAAATATTTGATGGGTCCACATGTATTGATTAAGTAATGCAGAACGAAGTAGATACTGAGTAATTGAATTAACACAGGGGCTTCTTCGAGACAGAACCGAGAAATGATGTTCCGTGAACTGTCGACGGTGATAGAGTTCCACGAAAGAGAGGTCGTAGAGGAATGAACGGTTCCGGCTGTTAATGCCGCCCCTAGTCCCCCCAACCCCGCAAGCACTGGAAACCAGCCTGGATCCCTGATTACGATCCCAGGAAAAATCGTGTTCAAGTCTTTCCTACGCCAGATAGTATAATCTGTCATCACTATTGAACGCCGCATCACGCCCCGACGGCTTTTTCCCACGTTTTTTTTATTTATTCACAGGAATGTTTTCCAGGTAAGGGCTATTCACTCTACCTTATCCGTCAATCACTATCCCGACCCTCGAAAGTTATAAGGAAAAGTCGACCATTGCTCTAATGAAAGATATTATTCCAACGGCATGGAGGTAAAAAACAAGATCCATATGCTTGACACACATTATGTCGATTGGAAACAAGTGGAAACGATGTGAAATTAGGTTGGAAGCAACTGAAAAATATTGTGACACGAATACAAGCCGTCATAGCTCCGCAACTACGACGAAAGGGATGTGGATATTATTGAGTTAAACGCATCTGTCCTATTTGCTTATGGCGATTCCCATCGTAATGATCGCGCATACAATCCCGCGATGCGCCCTATTTTCGCCGTTTCCGTGAATAAGACGTACGGCGGGGGATGTGTACCGAGCGAAATTGCCGACACGAATTACGTACGCTTACGAGAGCCTGGTTTTCAAGGAGTCGCTTTCACGTTGACTACGTCCCCGAGGTATCCCATCACACAGGGTCATTTAACGTGACATACAGCGTGTGTGTGGGAGGGATTTTTTTTTTTAAGGTCGTAGGGGTGTATTCCGTAACTTGACGGCACCGTGGAGAAAAGCACATCCAACGCATCGCACAGATAAGGAAGGTTAATAAAAGAAATGTACGCGATAACAAGTCGACGGCAGACGACTCTCCTCTTCGAAAGACGTGCAAGGAAACTAGGGTAGACATCCGCGGAAACGTGGATGTGGCGCCGTTTCAACGACAATAAGAGTTTTCCCGTGATGAAGTATCATTTCGTTTCCGATGACATGCCGGTTGCTACAAATTCATCATCCCGCAACGAGGTACCGACGTCCGAAGCCGTTGGAGACGGAGCAAACTCGTCACGGCCGGGTCGCCACTGCGCGCCCTCGGCTACTACATTGTTTTTCCCGCCCGCT
>NW_027286150.1:0-38828 GCF_022747635.1 Hetaerina americana
TAAGCGCCGAAGTGCCTTCGCACACACTGCCCGGTGGAGTAGGGGGCCTCGACGACTCGAATTTCCTACTCCGCAGAATCGAGAGGTGGAAGGGGGCGGAGGAACTAGCACGCGAGAATGCTCTTCTAATGGCCCCCGCCGCCCCGTTTTTATGTGAAGGACGTGGCGGCATGGGAGGGCATTAAATCATGGCACCACGGGGCCTGGTGGACAATATTCTACGGCCTGAAACACCGTGGAATGTTAATTGAAAATTTTTCGTTTTGAACTAACAAAATGTTTAAAAGATGTAAATGCTGAAGACAGAGGGGTGCGACGGAGGGTTTTCCCGTTTTCTAAGGGACTGCGGAACGAAAAATTTCAACAAAATAAATTTTAAATTCAGCGCGTCGCGCCCACCAGAATGAATCCTCGCGTGCTAGGTCCTCCGCCCCCCTCCTCCCGCAATCAGTAGAGGAGGAACGTCTTGGCATTCGAGCCCGACTCCTCCCCTCCCCTTTTACCCACGGGTGGCACGTGCCAAGGCGCTTCGTCGCGTAGGAGCGCCGTGCGCGAAATCATACAGTTTGGTCCCCCGACTCTTCTTCTTAGCCTAATGGCTAAGATCAAAGTGTAGGCCGGCCGATGGTGCCTTTCCAGGTCCCCTCCGGACCTGGCCGCTCTGCTTCCCCGCGGTCTGAGAAACCGCGGAACGAAACATTTCAAAATATCAAAGTTTGCATTGATATCGTGATTCCCACCTGCAAAGTCCAGGTGGCGGCCGAGTTATCCGCTGAAGGCACTCAACCTCTTCTCGGTTTCTATGGCTGGTCTGGGCCAGTACGAGTGGATTCGGGAAGACATTTTAATTGTTTGGCGATTTGAGATGATGGTTTTTTGGCTGATATAATCTTTCACAAATACCTGCTAGAGTGAGGAGGTCAACAAAACCGATCGGGCGTAAAGCTCGAATAACTGTCGCTTGACCATCGTCGCGGCCGAAAATGAAACCGCGCGTATTTCAAATCATCCGCCCTGTTCGGATACGTACGGGATTGACCGAGAGTTCCCCCGGGGGTTCTAAGGCGGCCGTGCGGCCTCGGTGTTCAAGCTACCGGTCCATTGCGGACTTGCAAGTGCACCGGGGGCCGGACCTCAATTTGATCTTAACCATAAGGCCAAGAAGAAGAAATGAGGGTGCCATAATGTATGATTTTTTATATAAATATTCATGGATTTAGGGTGGGAATCATTGGCTGAAAGACGTCTCAATGCAAGATTGAAATGATTGAATAAATTTGATCCGCATGGCTCTGCACCGAGGTCTCGCAAATTATTCATACTAATATATAAATTGGTCGCTTGGATCATGCATATAAAATTCAGGAAATAGATGCCAGAGCTAGAAGACTTAAGGACTCCATTTCCCCCCGGACGATACGGGATAGCAACTGCAGGGTTATAGATAGCAAAAATTCCACTAGCCAGCCTCAGCGTCTAAAAAATCATTAGTTGTATGTATTATGCATGCTCTTCCACTAACCTTATGCGTTTTGTTATAATCCATTCTTTCCGAATGACCACATTTGTGTTTATTTCATCTGTTTTTAAGTTTCCATTTCATTTCCTCGTCCCTCTCCGCGGGGGGAAATTCCTGCTACCAGCAACGTTGGGTCGAATTCGTTGCCTTTTACAGACTCTTTCGGGGTGGAGTGCTACGTGGTACATTTTCATGTGGTAGTGATGTTTAAATTTCTTGCTTGTTTGTCCGGGCTTCCGTGTTGTAGGATGCCTTCCGTGCTGCATCATGTGGTGCAGTTTTTAGTTGTTTTGCGGTATATGCGTTTGCATGAGTATTGGATGAAGGGATTTTTGCATGAGTATGTGCGCTGCTGTGGGTGTATTTTTGCGTGTTGTTTCTTTTGCATGTGGTGTATTTCCTTTTTACAGTTGGTGACCTAACACCCCACGCCACACGCCCTTGCGGCTGCTAACGGGGTATTATGTAGATATAGATGAACTTTATGTTTTTTACCGGACTGCGCATCCTAAGCGCCGAAGTGCCTTCGCACACACTGCCCGGTGGAGCAGGGGGCCTCGACGACTCGAATTTCCTACTCCGCAGAATCGAGAGGTGGAAGGGGGCGGAGGAACTAGCACGCGAGGATGCTCTTCAAATGGCCCCCGCCACCCCGTTTTTATGTGAAGGACGTGGCGGCATGGGAGGGCATTAAATCATGGCACCACGGGGCCTGGTGGACAATATTCTACGGCCTGAAACACCGTGGAATGTTAATTGAAAATTTTTCGTTTTGAACTAACAAAATGTTTAAAAGATGTAAATGCTGAAAACAGAGGGGTGCGACGGAGGGTTTTCCCGTTTTCTAAGGGACTGCGGAACGAAAAATTTCAACAAAATAAATTATAAATTCAGCGCGTCGCGCCCACCAGAATGGATCCTCGCGAGCTAGGTCCTCCGCCCCCCTCCTCCCGCAATCAGTAGAGGAGGAACGTGTTGGCATTCGAGCCCGACTCCTCCCCTCCCCTTTTACCCACGGGTGGCACGTGCCAAGGCGCTTCGTCGCGTAGGAGCGCCGTGCGCGAAATCATACAGTTTGGTCCCCCGACTCTTCTTCTTAGCCTAATGGCTAAGATCAAAGTGTAGTCCGGCCCATGGTGCGCTTCCAGGTCCCCTCCGGACCTTGCCGCTCTGCTTCCTCGTGGTCTGAGAAACCGCGGAACGAAACATTGCAAAATATCAAAGTTTGCATTGATATCGTGATTCCCACCTGCATAGTCCAGGTGGCGGCCGAGTTATCCGCTGAAGGCACTCAACCTCTTCTCGGTTTCTATGGCTGGTCTGGGCCAGTACGAGTGGATTCGGGAAGACATTTTAATTGTTTGGCGATTTGAGATGATGGTTTTTTGGCTGATATAATCTTTCACAAATACCTGCTAGAGTGAGGAGGTCAACAAAACCGATCGGGCGTAAAGCTCGAATAACTGTCGCTTGACCATCGTCGCGGCCGAAAATGAAACCGCGCGTATTTCAAATCATCCGCCCTGCTCGGATACGTACGGGATTGACGGAGAGTTCCCCCGGGGGTCCTAAGGCGGCCGTGCGGCCTCGGTGTTCAAGCTACCGGTCCATTGCGGACTTGCAAGTGCACCGGGGGCCGGACCTCAATTTGATCTTAACCATAAGGCCAAGAAGAAGAAATGAGGGTGCCATAATGTATGAAATTTTATATAAATATTCATGGATTTAGGGTGGGAATCATTGGCTGAAAGACGTCTCAATGCAAGATTGAAATGATTGAATAAATTTGATCCGCATGGCTCAGCACCGAGGTCTCGCAAATTATTCGTACTAATATATAAATTGGTCGCTTGGATCATGCATATAAAATTCAGGAAATAGATGCCAGAGCTAGAAGACTTAAGGACTCCATTTCCCCCCGGACGATACGGGATAGCAACTGCAGGGTTATAGATAGCAAAAATTCCACTAGCCACCCTCAGCGTCTAAAAAATCATTAGTTGTATGTATTATGCATGCTCTTCCACTAACCTTATGCGTTTTGTTATAATCCATTCTTTCCGAATGACCACATTTGTGTTTATTTCATCTGTTTTTAAGTTTCCATTTAATTTCCTCGTCCCTCTCCGCGGGGGGAAATTCCTGCTACCAGCAACGTTGGGTCGAATTCGTTGCCTTTTACAGACTCTTTCGGGGTGGAGTGCTACGTGGTACATTTTCATGTGGTAGTGATGTTTAAATTTCTTGCTTGTTTGTCCGGGCTTCCGTGTTGTAGGATGCCTTCCGTGCTGCATCATGTGGTGCAGTTTTTAGTTGTTTTGCGGTATATGCGTTTGCATGAGTATTGGATGAAGGGATTTTTGCATGAGTGTGTGCGCTGCTGTGGGTGTATTTTTGCGTGTTGTTTCTTTTGCATGTGGTGTATTTCCTTTTTACAGTTGGTGACCTAACACCCCACGCCACACGCCCTTGCGGCTGCTAACGGGGTATAATGTAGATATAGATGAACTTTATGTTTATTACCGGACTGCGCATCCTAAGCGCCGAAGTGCCTTCGCACACACTGCCCGGTGGAATAGGGGGCCTCGACGACTCGAATTTCCTACTCCGCAGAATCGAGAGGTGGAAGGGGGCGGAGGAACTAGCACGCGAGGATGCTCTTCTAATGGCCCCCGCCGCCCCGTTTTTATGTGAAGGACGTGGCGGCATGGGAGGGCATTAAATCATGGCACCACGGGGCCTGGTGGACAATATTCTACGGCCTGAAACACCGTGGAATGTTAATTGAAAATTTTTCGTTTTGAACTAACAAAATGTTTAAAAGATGTAAATGCTGAAAACAGAGGGGTGCGACGGAGGGTTTTCCCGTTTTCTAAGGGACTGCGGAACGAAAAATTTCAACAAAATAAATTATAAATTCAGCGCGTCGCGCCCACCAGAATGAATCCTCGCGAGCTAGGTCCTCCGCCCCCCTCCTCCCGCAATCAGTAGAGGAGGAACGTGTTGGCATTCGAGCCCGACTCCTCCCCTCCCCTTTTACCCACGGGTGGCACGTGCCAAGGCGCTTCGTCGCGTAGGAGCGCCGTGCGCGAAATCATACAGTTTGGTCCCCCGACTCTTCTTCTTAGCCTAATGGCTAAGATCAAAGTGTAGGCCGGCCGATGGTGCCTTTCCAGGTCCCCTCCGGACCTGGCCGCTCTGCTTCCCCGCGGTCTGAGAAACCGCGGAACGAAACATTTCAAAATATCAAAGTTTGCATTGATATCGTGATTCCCACCTGCAAAGTCCAGGTGGCGGCCGAGTTATCCGCTGAAGGCACTCAACCTCTTCTCGGTTTCTATGGCTGGTCTGGGCCAGTACGAGTGGATTCGGGAAGACATTTTAATTGTTTGGCGATTTGAGATGATGGTTTTTTGGCTGATATAATCTTTCACAAATACCTGCTAGAGTGAGGAGGTCAACAAAACCGATCGGGCGTAAAGCTCGAATAACTGTCGCTTGACCATCGTCGCGGCCGAAAATGAAACCGCGCGTATTTCAAATCATCCGCCCTGTTCGGATACGTACGGGATTGACCGAGAGTTCCCCCGGGGGTTCTAAGGCGGCCGTGCGGCCTCGGTGTTCAAGCTACCGGTCCATTGCGGACTTGCAAGTGCACCGGGGGCCGGACCTCAATTTGATCTTAACCATAAGGCCAAGAAGAAGAAATGAGGGTGCCATAATGTATGATTTTTTATATAAATATTCATGGATTTAGGGTGGGAATCATTGGCTGAAAGACGTCTCAATGCAAGATTGAAATGATTGAATAAATTTGATCCGCATGGCTCTGCACCGAGGTCTCGCAAATTATTCATACTAATATATAAATTGGTCGCTTGGATCATGCATATAAAATTCAGGAAATAGATGCCAGAGCTAGAAGACTTAAGGACTCCATTTCCCCCCGGACGATACGGGATAGCAACTGCAGGGTTATAGATAGCAAAAATTCCACTAGCCAGCCTCAGCGTCTAAAAAATCATTAGTTGTATGTATTATGCATGCTCTTCCACTAACCTTATGCGTTTTGTTATAATCCATTCTTTCCGAATGACCACATTTGTGTTTATTTCATCTGTTTTTAAGTTTCCATTTCATTTCCTCGTCCCTCTCCGCGGGGGGAAATTCCTGCTACCAGCAACGTTGGGTCGAATTCGTTGCCTTTTACAGACTCTTTCGGGGTGGAGTGCTACGTGGTACATTTTCATGTGGTAGTGATGTTTAAATTTCTTGCTTGTTTGTCCGGGCTTCCGTGTTGTAGGATGCCTTCCGTGCTGCATCATGTGGTGCAGTTTTTAGTTGTTTTGCGGTATATGCGTTTGCATGAGTATTGGATGAAGGGATTTTTGCATGAGTATGTGCGCTGCTGTGGGTGTATTTTTGCGTGTTGTTTCTTTTGCATGTGGTGTATTTCCTTTTTACAGTTGGTGACCTAACACCCCACGCCACACGCCCTTGCGGCTGCTAACGGGGTATTATGTAGATATAGATGAACTTTATGTTTTTTACCGGACTGCGCATCCTAAGCGCCGAAGTGCCTTCGCACACACTGCCCGGTGGAGCAGGGGGCCTCGACGACTCGAATTTCCTACTCCGCAGAATCGAGAGGTGGAAGGGGGCGGAGGAACTAGCACGCGAGGATGCTCTTCAAATGGCCCCCGCCACCCCGTTTTTATGTGAAGGACGTGGCGGCATGGGAGGGCATTAAATCATGGCACCACGGGGCCTGGTGGACAATATTCTACGGCCTGAAACACCGTGGAATGTTAATTGAAAATTTTTCGTTTTGAACTAACAAAATGTTTAAAAGATGTAAATGCTGAAAACAGAGGGGTGCGACGGAGGGTTTTCCCGTTTTCTAAGGGACTGCGGAACGAAAAATTTCAACAAAATAAATTATAAATTCAGCGCGTCGCGCCCACCAGAATGGATCCTCGCGAGCTAGGTCCTCCGCCCCCCTCCTCCCGCAATCAGTAGAGGAGGAACGTGTTGGCATTCGAGCCCGACTCCTCCCCTCCCCTTTTACCCACGGGTGGCACGTGCCAAGGCGCTTCGTCGCGTAGGAGCGCCGTGCGCGAAATCATACAGTTTGGTCCCCCGACTCTTCTTCTTAGCCTAATGGCTAAGATCAAAGTGTAGTCCGGCCCATGGTGCGCTTCCAGGTCCCCTCCGGACCTTGCCGCTCTGCTTCCTCGTGGTCTGAGAAACCGCGGAACGAAACATTGCAAAATATCAAAGTTTGCATTGATATCGTGATTCCCACCTGCATAGTCCAGGTGGCGGCCGAGTTATCCGCTGAAGGCACTCAACCTCTTCTCGGTTTCTATGGCTGGTCTGGGCCAGTACGAGTGGATTCGGGAAGACATTTTAATTGTTTGGCGATTTGAGATGATGGTTTTTTGGCTGATATAATCTTTCACAAATACCTGCTAGAGTGAGGAGGTCAACAAAACCGATCGGGCGTAAAGCTCGAATAACTGTCGCTTGACCATCGTCGCGGCCGAAAATGAAACCGCGCGTATTTCAAATCATCCGCCCTGCTCGGATACGTACGGGATTGACGGAGAGTTCCCCCGGGGGTCCTAAGGCGGCCGTGCGGCCTCGGTGTTCAAGCTACCGGTCCATTGCGGACTTGCAAGTGCACCGGGGGCCGGACCTCAATTTGATCTTAACCATAAGGCCAAGAAGAAGAAATGAGGGTGCCATAATGTATGAAATTTTATATAAATATTCATGGATTTAGGGTGGGAATCATTGGCTGAAAGACGTCTCAATGCAAGATTGAAATGATTGAATAAATTTGATCCGCATGGCTCAGCACCGAGGTCTCGCAAATTATTCGTACTAATATATAAATTGGTCGCTTGGATCATGCATATAAAATTCAGGAAATAGATGCCAGAGCTAGAAGACTTAAGGACTCCATTTCCCCCCGGACGATACGGGATAGCAACTGCAGGGTTATAGATAGCAAAAATTCCACTAGCCACCCTCAGCGTCTAAAAAATCATTAGTTGTATGTATTATGCATGCTCTTCCACTAACCTTATGCGTTTTGTTATAATCCATTCTTTCCGAATGACCACATTTGTGTTTATTTCATCTGTTTTTAAGTTTCCATTTAATTTCCTCGTCCCTCTCCGCGGGGGGAAATTCCTGCTACCAGCAACGTTGGGTCGAATTCGTTGCCTTTTACAGACTCTTTCGGGGTGGAGTGCTACGTGGTACATTTTCATGTGGTAGTGATGTTTAAATTTCTTGCTTGTTTGTCCGGGCTTCCGTGTTGTAGGATGCCTTCCGTGCTGCATCATGTGGTGCAGTTTTTAGTTGTTTTGCGGTATATGCGTTTGCATGAGTATTGGATGAAGGGATTTTTGCATGAGTGTGTGCGCTGCTGTGGGTGTATTTTTGCGTGTTGTTTCTTTTGCATGTGGTGTATTTCCTTTTTACAGTTGGTGACCTAACACCCCACGCCACACGCCCTTGCGGCTGCTAACGGGGTATAATGTAGATATAGATGAACTTTATGTTTATTACCGGACTGCGCATCCTAAGCGCCGAAGTGCCTTCGCACACACTGCCCGGTGGAATAGGGGGCCTCGACGACTCGAATTTCCTACTCCGCAGAATCGAGAGGTGGAAGGGGGCGGAGGAACTAGCACGCGAGGATGCTCTTCTAATGGCCCCCGCCGCCCCGTTTTTATGTGAAGGACGTGGCGGCATGGGAGGGCATTAAATCATGGCACCACGGGGCCTGGTGGACAATATTCTACGGCCTGAAACACCGTGGAATGTTAATTGAAAATTTTTCGTTTTGAACTAACAAAATGTTTAAAAGATGTAAATGCTGAAAACAGAGGGGTGCGACGGAGGGTTTTCCCGTTTTCTAAGGGACTGCGGAACGAAAAATTTCAACAAAATAAATTATAAATTCAGCGCGTCGCGCCCACCAGAATGAATCCTCGCGAGCTAGGTCCTCCGCCCCCCTCCTCCCGCAATCAGTAGAGGAGGAACGTGTTGGCATTCGAGCCCGACTCCTCCCCTCCCCTTTTACCCACGGGTGGCACGTGCCAAGGCGCTTCGTCGCGTAGGAGCGCCGTGCGCGAAATCATACAGTTTGGTCCCCCGACTCTTCTTCTTAGCCTAATGGCTAAGATCAAAGTGTAGTCCGGCCCATGGTGCGCTTCCAGGTCCCCTCCGGATCTTGCCGCTCAGCTTCCTCGTGGTCTGAGAAACCGCGGAACGAAACATTTCAAAATATCAAAGTTTGCATTGATATCGTGATTCCCACCTGCATAGTCCAGGTGGCGGCCGAGTTATCCGCTGAAGGCACTCAACCTCTTCTCGGTTTCTATGGCTGGTCTGGGCCAGTACGAGTGGATTCGGGAAGACATTTTAATTGTTTGGCGATTTGAGATGATGGTTTTTTGGCTGATATAATCTTTCACAAATACCTGCTAGAGTGAGGAGGTCAACAAAACCGATCGGGCGTAAAGCTCGAATAACTGTCGCTTGACCATCGTCGCGGCCGAAAATGAAACCGCGCGTATTTCAAATCATCCGCCCTGCTCGGATACGTACGGGATTGACGGAGAGTTCCCCCGGGGGTCCTAAGGCGGCCGTGCGGCCTCGGTGTTCAAGCTACCGGTCCATTGCGGACTTGCAAGTGCACCGGGGGCCGGACCTCAATTTGATCTTAACCATAAGGCCAAGAAGAAGAAATGAGGGTGCCATGATGTATGAGTTTTTATATAAATATTCATGGATTTAGGGTGGGAATCATTGGCTGAAAGACGTCTCAATGCAAGATTGAAATGATTGAATAAATTTGATCCGCATGGCTCAGCACCGAGGTCTCGCAAATTATTCGTACTAATAAATAAATTGGTCGCTTGGATCATGCATATAAAATTCAGGAAATAGTTGCCAGAGCTAGAAGACTTAAGGACTCCATTTCCCCCCGGACGATACGGGATAGCAACTGCAGGGTTATAGATAGCAAAAATTCCACTAGCCACCCTCAGCGTCTAAAAAATCATTAGTTGTATGTATTATGCATGCTCTTCCACTAACCTAATGCGTTTTGTTATAATCCATTCCTTCCGAATGACCACATTTGTGTTTATTTCATCTGTTTTTAAGTTTCCATTTAATTTCCTCGTCCCTCTCCGCGGGGGGAAATTCCTGCTACCAGCAACGTTGGGTCGAATTCGTTGCCTTTTACAGACTCTTTCGGGGTGGAGTGCTACGTGGTACATTTTCATGTGGTAGTGATGTTTAAATTTCTTGCTTGTTTGTCCGGGCTTCCGTGTTGTAGGATGCCTTCCGTGCTGCATCATGTGGTGCAGTTTTTAGTTGTTTTGCGGTATATGCGTTTGCATGAGTATTGGATGAAGGGATTTTTGCATGAGTGTGTGCGCTGCTGTGGGTGTATTTTTGCGTGTTGTTTCTTTTGCATGTGGTGTATTTCCTTTTTACAGTTGGTGACCTAACACCCCACGCCACACGCCCTTGCGGCTGCTAACGGGGTATTATGTAGATATAGGTGAACTTTATGTTTTTTACCGGACTGCGCATCCTAAGCGCCGAAGTGCCTTCGCACACACTGCCCGGTGGAATAGGGGGCCTCGACGACTCGAATTTCCTACTCCGCAGAATCGAGAGGTGGAAGGGGGCGGAGGAACTAGCACGCGAGGATGCTCTTCTAATGGCCCCCGCCGCCCCGTTTTTATGTGAAGGACGTGGCGGCATGGGAGGGCATTAAATCATGGCACCACGGGGCCTGGTGGACAATATTCTACGGCCTGAAACACCGTGGAATGTTAATTGAAAATTTTTCGTTTTGAACTAACAAAATGTTTAAAAGATGTAAATGCTGAAAACAGAGGGGTGCGACGGAGGGTTTTCCCCTTTTCTAAGGGACTGCGGAACGAAAAATTTCAACAAAATAAATTTTAAATTCAGCGCGTCGCGCCCACCAGAATGAATCCTCGCGAGCTAGGTCCTCCGCCCCCCTCCTCCCGCAATCAGTAGAGGAGGAACGTGTTGGCATTCGAGCACGACTCCTCCCCTCCCCTTTTACCCACGGGTGGCACGTGCCAAGGCGCTTCGTCGCGTAGGAGCGCCGTGCGCGAAATCATACAGTTTGATCCCCCGACTCTTCTTCTTAGCCTAATGGCTAAGATCAAAGTGTAGTCCGGCCCATGGTGCGCTTCCAGGTCCCCTCCGGACCTGGCCGCTCTGCTTCCCCGCGGTCTGAGAAACCGCGGAACGAAACATTTCAAAATATCAAAGTTTGCATTGATATCGTGATTCCCACCTGCATAGTCCAGGTGGCGGCCGAGTTATCCGCTGAAGGCACTCAACCTCTTCTCGGTTTCTATGGCTGGTCTGGGCCAGTACGAGTGGATTCGGGAAGACATTTTAATTGTTTGGCGATTTGAGATGATGGTTTTTTGGCTGATATAATCTTTCACAAATACCTGCTAGAGTGAGGAGGTCAACAAAACCGATCGGGCGTAAAGCTCGAATAACTGTCGCTTGACCATCGTCGCGGCCGAAAATGAAACCGCGCGTATTTCAAATCATCCGCCCTGCTCGGATACGTACGGGATTGACGGAGAGTTCCCCCGGGGGTCCTAAGGCGGCCGTGCGGCCTCGGTGTTCAAGCTACCGGTCCATTGCGGACTTGCAAGTGCACCGGGGGCCGGACCTCAATTTGATCTTAACCATAAGGCCAAGAAGAAGAAATGAGGGTGCCATAATGTATGAGTTTTTATATAAATATTCATGGATTTAGGGTGGGAATCATTGGCTAAAAGACGTCTCAATGCAAGATTGAAATGATTGAATAAATTTGATCCGCATGGCTCAGCACCGGGGTCTCGCAAATTATTCGTACTAATATATAAATTGGTCGCTTGGATCATGCATATAAAATTCAGGAAATAGATGCCAGAGCTAGAAGACTTAAGGACTCCATTTCCCCCCGGACGATACGGGATAGCAACTGCAGGGTTATAGATAGCAAAAATTCCACTAGCCACCCTCAGCGTCTAAAAAATCATTAGTTGTATGTATTATGCATGCTCTTCCACTAACCTTATGCGTTTTGTTATAATCCATTCTTTCCGAATGACCACATTTGTGTTTATTTCATCTGTTTTTAAGTTTCCATTTCATTTCCTCGTCCCTCTCCGCGGGGGGAAATTCCTGCTACCAGCAACGTTGGGTCGAATTCGTTGCCTTTTACAGACTCTTTCGGGGTGGAGTGCTACGTGGTACATTTTCATGTGTTAGTGATGTTTAAATTTCTTGCTTGTTTGTCCTGGCTTCCGTGTTGTAGGATGCCTTCCGTGCTGCATCATGTGGTGCAGTTTTTTAGTTGTTTTGCGGTATATGCGTTTGCATGAGTATTGGATGAAGGGATTTTTGCATGAGTGTGTGCGCTGCTGTGGGTGTATTTTTGCGTGTGATTTTCTTTTGCATGTGGTGTATTTCCTTTTTACAGTTGGTGACCTAACACCCCACGCCACACGCCCTTGCGGCTGCTAACGGGGTATTATGTAGATATAGATGAACTTTATGTTTTTTACCGGACGGCGCATCCTAAGCGCCGAAATGCCTTCGCACACACTGCCCGGTAAAGTAGGGGGCCTCGACGACTCGAATTTCCTACTCCGCAGAATCGAGAGGTGGAAGGGGGCGGAGGAACTAGCACGCGAGGATGCTCTTCTAATGGCCCCCGCCGCCCCGTTTTTATGTGAAGGACGTGGCGGCATGGGAGGGCATTAAATCATGGCACCACGGGGCCTGGTGGACAATATTCTACGGCCTGAAACACCTAGGAATGTTAATTGAAAATTTTTCGTTTTGAACTAACAAAATGTTTAAAAGATGTAAATGCTGAAGACAGAGGGGTCCGACGGAGGGTTTTCCCGTTTTCTAAGGGACTGCCGAACGAAAAATTTCAACAAAATAAATTTTAAATTCAGCGCGTCGCGCCCACCAGAATGAATCCTCGCGTGCTAGGTCCTCCGCCCCCCTCCTCCCGCAATCAGTAGAGGAGGAACGTCTTGGCATTCGAGCCCGACTCCTCCCCTCCTCTTTTACCCACGGGTGGCACGTGCCAAGGCGCTTCGTCGCGTAGGAGCGCCGTGCGCGAATTCATACAGTTTGGTCCCCCGACTCTTCTTCTTAGCCTAATGGCTAAGATGAAAGTGTAGTCCGGCCCATGGTGCGCTTCAAGGTCCCCTCCGGACCTGGCCGCTCTGCTTCCCCGCGGTCTGAGAAACCGCGGAACGAAACATTTCAAAATATCAAAGTTTGCATTGATATCGTGATTCCCACCTGCATAGTCCAGGTGGCGGCCGAGTTATCCGCTGAAGGCACTCAACCTCTTCTCGGTTTCTATGGCTGGTCTGGGCCAAAACGAGTGGATTCGGGAAGACATTTAAATTGTTTGGCGACTTGAGATGATGGTTTTTTGGCTGATATAATCTTTCACAAATACTTACTAGAGTGAGGAGGTCAACAAAACCGATCGGGCGTAAAGCTCGAATAACTGTCGCTTGACCATCGTCGCGGCCGAAAATGAAACCGCGCGTATTTCAAATCATCCGCCCTGCTCGGATACGTACGGGATTGACGGAGAGTTCCCCCGGGGGTCCTAAGGCGGCCGTGCGGCCTCGGTGTTCAAGCTACCGGTCCATTGCGGACTTGCAAGTGCACCGGGGGCCGGACCTCAATTTGATCTTAACCATAAGGCCAAGAAGAAGAAATGAGGGTGCCATAATGTATGAGTTTTTATATAAATATTCATGGATTTAGGGTGGGAATCATTGGCTGAAAGACGTCTCAATGCAAGATTGAAATGATTGAATAAATTTGATCCGCATGGCTCAGCACCGAGGTCTCGCAAATTATTCGTACTAATATATAAATTGGTCGCTTGGATCATGCATATAAAATTCAGGAAAAAGATGCCAGAGCTAGAAGACTTAAGGACTCCATTTCCCCCCGGACGATACGGGATAGCAACTGCAGGGTTATAGATAGCAAAAATTCCACTAGCCAGCCTCAGCGTCTAAAAAATCATTAGTTGTATGTATTATGCATGCTCTTCCACTAACCTTATGCGTTTTGTTATAATCCATTCTTTCCGAATGACCACATTTGTGTTTATTTCATCTGTTTTTAAGTTTCCATTTCATTTCCTCGTCCCTCTCCGCGGGGGGAAATTCCTGCTACCAGCAACGTTGGGTCGAATTCGTTGCCTTTTACAGACTCTTTCGGGGTGGAGTGCTACGTGGTACATTTTCATGTGGTAGTGATGTTTAAATTTCTTGCTTGTTTGTCCGGGCTTCCGTGTTGTAGGATGCCTTCCGTGCTGCATCATGTGGTGCAGTTTTTAGTTGTTTTGCGGTATATGCGTTTGCATGAGTATTGGATGAAGGGATTTTTGCATGAGTATGTGCGCTGCTGTGGGTGTATTTTTGCGTGTTGTTTCTTTTGCATGTGGTGTATTTCCTTTTTACAGTTGGTGACCTAACACCCCACGCCACACGCCCTTGCGGCTGCTAACGGGGTATAATGTAGATATAGATGAACTTTATGTTTTTTACCGGACTGCGCATCCTAAGCGCCGAAGTGCCTTCGCACACACTGCCCGGTGGAATAGGGGGCCTCGACGACTCGAATTTCCGACTCCGCAGAATCGAGAGGTGGAAGGGGGCGGAGGAACTAGCACGCGAGGATGCTCTTCAAATGGCCCCCGCCGCCCCGTTTTTATGTGAAGGACGTGGCGGCATGGGAGGGCATTAAATCATGGCACCACGGGGCCTGGTGGACAATATTCTACGGCCTGAAACACCGTGGAATGTTAATTGAAAATTTTTCGTTTTGAACTAACAAAATGTTTAAAAGATGTAAATGCTGAAAACAGAGGGGTGCGACGGAGGGTTTTCCCGTTTTCTAAGGGACTGCGGAACGAAAAATTTCAACAAAATAAATTATAAATTCAGCGCGTCGCGCCCACCAGAATGAATCCTCGCGAGCTAGGTCCTCCGCCCCCCTCCTCCCGCAATCAGTAGAGGAGGAACGTGTTGGCATTCGAGCCCGACTCCTCCCCTCCCCTTTTACCCACGGGTGGCACGTGCCAAGGCGCTTCGTCGCGTAGGAGCGCCGTGCGCGAAATCATACAGTTTGGTCCCCCGACTCTTCTTCTTAGCCTAATGGCTAAGATCAAAGTGTAGTCCGGCCCATGGTGCGCTTCCAGGTCCCCTCCGGACCTTGCCGCTCTGCTTCCTCGTGGTCTGAGAAACCGCGGAACGAAACATTGCAAAATATCAAAGTTTGCATTGATATCGTGATTCCCACCTGCATAGTCCAGGTGGCGGCCGAGTTATCCGCTGAAGGCACTCAACCTCTTCTCGGTTTCTATGGCTGGTCTGGGCCAGTACGAGTGGATTCGGGAAGACATTTTAATTGTTTGGCGATTTGAGATGATGGTTTTTTGGCTGATATAATCTTTCACAAATACCTGCTAGAGTGAGGAGGTCAACAAAACCGATCGGGCGTAAAGCTCGAATAACTGTCGCTTGACCATCGTCGCGGCCGAAAATGAAACCGCGCGTATTTCAAATCATCCGCCCTGCTCGGATACGTACGGGATTGACGGAGAGTTCCCCCGGGGGTCCTAAGGCGGCCGTGCGGCCTCGGTGTTCAAGCTACCGGTCCATTGCGGACTTGCAAGTGCACCGGGGGCCGGACCTCAATTTGATCTTAACCATAAGGCCAAGAAGAAGAAATGAGGGTGCCATAATGTATGAAATTTTATATAAATATTCATGGATTTAGGGTGGGAATCATTGGCTGAAAGACGTCTCAATGCAAGATTGAAATGATTGAATAAATTTGATCCGCATGGCTCAGCACCGAGGTCTCGCAAATTATTCGTACTAATATATAAATTGGTCGCTTGGATCATGCATATAAAATTCAGGAAATAGATGCCAGAGCTAGAAGACCTAAGGACTCCATTTCCCCCCGGACGATACGGGATAGCAACTGCAGGGTTATAGATAGCAAAAATTCCACTAGCCACCCTCAGCGTCTAAAAAATCATTAGTTGTATGTATTATGCATGCTCTTCCACTAACCTTATGCGTTTTGTTATAATCCATTCTTTCCGAATGACCACATTTGTGTTTATTTCATCTGTTTTTAAGTTTCCATTTCATTTCCTCGTCCCTCTCCGCGGGGGGAAATTCCTGCTACCAGCAACGTTGGGTCGAATTCGTTGCCTTTTACAGACTCTTTCGGGGTGGAGTGCTACGTGGTACATTTTCATGTGGTAGTGATGTTTAAATTTCTTGCTTGTTTGTCCGGGCTTCCGTGTTGTAGGATGCCTTCCGTGCTGCATCATGTGGTGCAGTTTTTAGTTGTTTTGCGGTATATGCGTTTGCATGAGTATTGGATGAAGGGATTTTTGCATGAGTGTGTGCGCTGCTGTGGGTGTATTTTTGCGTGTTGTTTCTTTTGCATGTGGTGTATTTCCTTTTTACAGTTGGTGACCTAACACCCCACGCCACACGCCCTTGCGGCTGCTAACGGGGTATAATGTAGATATAGGTGAACTTTATGTTTTTTACCGGACTGCGCATCCTAAGCGCCGAAGTGCCTTCGCACACACTGCCCGGTGGAATAGGGGGCCTCGACGACTCGAATTTCCTACTCCGCAGAATCGAGAGGTGGAAGGGGGCGGAGGAACTAGCACGCGAGGATGCTCTTCTAATGGCCCCCGCCGCCCCGTTTTTATGTGAAGGACGTGGCGGCATGGGAGGGCATTAAATCATGGCACCACGGGGCCTGGTGGACAATATTCTACGGCCTGAAACACCGTGGAATGTTAATTGAAAATTTTTCGTTTTGAACTAACAAAATGTTTAAAAGATGTAAATGCTGAAAACAGAGGGGTGCGACGGAGGGTTTTCCCGTTTTCTAAGGGACTGCGGAACGAAAAATTTCAACAAAATAAATTATAAATTCAGCGCGTCGCGCCCACCAGAATGAATCCTCGCGAGCTAGGTCCTCCGCCCCCCTCCTCCCGCAATCAGTAGAGGAGGAACGTGTTGGCATTCGAGCCCGACTCCTCCCCTCCCCTTTTACCCACGGGTGGCACGTGCCAAGGCGCTTCGTCGCGTAGGAGCGCCGTGCGCGAAATCATACAGTTTGGTCCCCCGACTCTTCTTCTTAGCCTAATGGCTAAGATCAAAGTGTAGTCCGGCCCATGGTGCGCTTCCAGGTCCCCTCCGGACCTTGCCGCTCTGCTTCCTCGTGGTCTGAGAAACCGCGGAACGAAACATTTCAAAATATCAAAGTTTGCATTGATATCGTGATTCCCACCTGCATAGTCCAGGTGGCGGCCGAGTTATCCGCTGAAGGCACTCAACCTCTTCTCGGTTTCTATGGCTGGTCTGGGCCAGTACGAGTGGATTCGGGAAGACATTTTAATTGTTTGGCGATTTGAGATGATGGTTTTTTGGCTGATATAATCTTTCACAAATACCTGCTAGAGTGAGGAGGTCAACAAAACCGATCGGGCGTAAAGCTCGAATAACTGTCGCTTGACCATCGTCGCGGCCGAAAATGAAACCGCGCGTATTTCAAATCATCCGCCCTGCTCGGATACGTACGGGATTGACGGAGAGTTCCCCCGGGGGTCCTAAGGCGGCCGTGCGGCCTCGGTGTTCAAGCTACCGGTCCATTGCGGACTTGCAAGTGCACCGGGGGCCGGACCTCAATTTGATCTTAACCATAAGGCCAAGAAGAAGAAATGAGGGTGCCATAATGTATGAGTTTTTATATAAATATTCATGGATTTAGGGTGGGAATCATTGGCTGAAAGACGTCTCAATGCAAGATTGAAATGATTGAATAAATTTGATCCGCATGGCTCAGCACCGAGGTCTCGCAAATTATTCGTACTAATATATAAATTGGTCGCTTGGATCATGCATATAAAATTCAGGAAATAGATGCCAGAGCTAGAAGACTTAAGGACTCCATTTCCCCCCGGACGATACGGGATAGCAACTGCAGGGTTATAGATAGCAAAAATTCCACTAGCCACCCTCAGCGTCTAAAAAATCATTAGTTGTATGTATTATGCATGCTCTTCCACTAACCTAATGCGTTTTGTTATAATCCATTCCTTCCGAATGACCACATTTGTGTTTATTTCATCTGTTTTTAAGTTTCCATTTAATTTCCTCGTCCCTCTCCGCGGGGGGAAATTCCTGCTACCAGCAACGTTGGGTCGAATTCGTTGCCTTTTACAGACTCTTTCGGGGTGGAGTGCTACGTGGTACATTTTCATGTGGTAGTGATGTTTAAATTTCTTGCTTGTTTGTCCGGGCTTCCGTGTTGTAGGATGCCTTCCGTGCTGCATCATGTGGTGCAGTTTTTAGTTGTTTTGCGGTATATGCGTTTGCATGAGTATTGGATGAAGGGATTTTTGCATGAGTGTGTGCGCTGCTGTGGGTGTATTTTTGCGTGTTGTTTCTTTTGCATGTGGTGTATTTCCTTTTTTCAGTTGGTGACCTAACACCCCACGCCACACGCCCTTGCGGCTGCTAACGGGGTATTATGTAGATATAGGTGAACTTTATGTTTTTTACCGGACTGCGCATCCTAAGCGCCGAAGTGCCTTCGCACACACTGCCCGGTGGAATAGGGGGCCTCGACGACTCGAATTTCCTACTCCGCAGAATCGAGAGGTGGAAGGGGGCGGAGGAACTAGCACGCGAGGATGCTCTTCTAATGGCCCCCGCCGCCCCGTTTTTATGTGAAGGACGTGGCGGCATGGGAGGGCATTAAATCATGGCACCACGGGGCCTGGTGGACAATATTCTACGGCCTGAAACACCGTGGAATGTTAATTGAAAATTTTTCGTTTTGAACTAACAAAATGTTTAAAAGATGTAAATGCTGAAAACAGAGGGGTGCGACGGAGGGTTTTCCCCTTTTCTAAGGGACTGCGGAACGAAAAATTTCAACAAAATAAATTTTAAATTCAGCGCGTCGCGCCCACCAGAATGAATCCTCGCGAGCTAGGTCCTCCGCCCCCCTCCTCCCGCAATCAGTAGAGGAGGAACGTGTTGGCATTCGAGCACGACTCCTCCCCTCCCCTTTTACCCACGGGTGGCACGTGCCAAGGCGCTTCGTCGCGTAGGAGCGCCGTGCGCGAAATCATACAGTTTGGTCCCCCGACTCTTCTTCTTAGCCTAATGGCTAAGATCAAAGTGTAGTCCGGCCCATGGTGCGCTTCCAGGTCCCCTCCGGACCTGGCCGCTCTGCTTCCCCGCGGTCTGAGAAACCGCGGAACGAAACATTTCAAAATATCAAAGTTTGCATTGATATCGTGATTCCCACCTGCATAGTCCAGGTGGCGGCCGAGTTATCCGCTGAAGGCACTCAACCTCTTCTCGGTTTCTATGGCTGGTCTGGGCCAGTACGAGTGGATTCGGGAAGACATTTTAATTGTTTGGCGATTTGAGATGATGGTTTTTTGGCTGATATAATCTTTCACAAATACCTGCTAGAGTGAGGAGGTCAACAAAACCGATCGGGCGTAAAGCTCGAATAACTGTCGCTTGACCATCGTCGCGGCCGAAAATGAAACCGCGCGTATTTCAAATCATCCGCCCTGCTCGGATACGTACGGGATTGACGGAGAGTTCCCCCGGGGGTCCTAAGGCGGCCGTGCGGCCTCGGTGTTCAAGCTACCGGTCCATTGCGGACTTGCAAGTGCACCGGGGGCCGGACCTCAATTTGATCTTAACCATAAGGCCAAGAAGAAGAAATGAGGGTGCCATAATGTATGAGTTTTTATATAAATATTCATGGATTTAGGGTGGGAATCATTGGCTGAAAGACGTCTCAATGCAAGATTGAAATGATTGAATACATTTGATCCGCATGGCTCAGCACCGAGGTCTCGCAAATTATTCGTACTAATATATAAATTGGTCGCTTGGATCATGCATATAAAATTCAGGAAATAGATGCCAGAGCTAGAAGACTTAAGGACTCCATTTCCCCCCGGACGATACGGGATAGCAACTGCAGGGTTATAGATAGCAAAAATTCCACTAGCCACCCTCAGCGTCTAAAAAAAAATTAGTTGTATGTATTATGCATGCTCTTCCACTAACCTTATGCGTTTTGTTATAATCCATTCTTTCCGAATGACCACATTTGTGTTTATTTCATCTGTTTTTAAGTTTCCATTTCATTTCCTCGTCCCTCTCCGCGGGGGGAAATTCCTGCTACCAGCAACGTTGGGTCGAATTCGTTGCCTTTTACAGACTCTTTCGGGGTGGAGTGCTACGTGGTACATTTTCATGTGTTAGTGATGTTTAAATTTCTTGCTTGTTTGTCCTGGCTTCCGTGTTGTAGGATGGCTTCCGTGCTGCATCATGTGGTGCAGTTTTTTAGTTGTTTTGCGGTATATGCGTTTGCATGAGTATTGGATGAAGGGATTTTTGCATGAGTGTGTGCGCTGCTGTGGGTGTATTTTTGCGTGTTGTTTCTTTTGCATGTGGTGTATTTCCTTTTTACAGTTGGTGACCTAACACCCCACGCCCTTGCGGCTGCTAACGGGGTATTATGTAGATATAGATGAACTTTATGTTTTTTACCGGACTGCGCATCCTTAGCGCCGAAGTGCCTTCGCACACACTGCCCGGTAAAGTAGGGGACCTCGACGACTCGAATTTCCTACTCCGCAGAATCGAGAGGTGGAAGGGGGCGGAGGAACTAGCACGCGAGGATGCTCTTCTAATGGCCCCCGCCGCCCCGTTTTTATGTGAAGGACGTGGCGGCATGGGAGGGCATTAAATCATGGCACCACGGGGCCTGGTGGACAATATTCTACGGCCTGAAACACCGTGGAATGTTAATTGAAAATTTTTCGTTTTGAACTAACAAAATGTTTAAAAGATGTAAATGCTGAAGACAGAGGGGTGCGACGGAGGGTTTTCCCGTTTTCTAAGGGACTGCGGAACGAAAAATTTCAACAAAATAAATTTTAAATTCAGCGCGTCGCGCCCACCAGAATGAATCCTCGCGTGCTAGGTCCTCCGCCCCCCTCCTCCCGCAATCAGTAGAGGAGGAACGTCTTGGCATTCGAGCCCGACTCCTCCCCTCCCCTTTTACCCACGGGTGGCACGTGCCAAGGCGCTTCGTCGCGTAGGAGCGCCGTGCGCGAAATCATACAGTTTGGTCCCCCGACTCTTCTTCTTAGCCTAATGGCTAAGATCAAAGTGTAGTCCGGCCGATGGTGCGCTTCCAGGTCCCCTCCGGAGCTGGCCGCTCTGCTTCCCCGCGGTCTGAGAAACCGCGGAACGAAACATTTCAAAATATCAAAGTTTGCATTGATATCGTGATTCCCACCTGCAAAGTCCAGGTGGCGGCCGAGTTATCCGCTGACTCTTTCGGGGTGGAGCGCTACGTGGTACATTTTCATGTGGAAGTGATGTTTAAATTTCTTGCTTGTTTGTCCGGGCTTTCGTGTTGTAGGATGCCTTCCGTGCTGCATCATGTGGTGCAGTTTTTTAGTTGTTTTGCGGTATATGCGTTTGCATGAGTATTGGATGAAGGGATTTTTGCATGAGTGTGTGCGCTGCTGTGGGTGTATTTTTGCGTGTTGTTTCTTTTGCATGTGGTGTATTTCCTTTTTACAGTTGGTGACCTAACACCCCACGCCACACGCCCTCGCGGCTGCTAACGGGGTATTATGTAGATATAGATGAACTTTATGTTTTTTACCGGACTGCGCATCCTAAGCGCCGAAGTGCCTTCGCACACACTGCCCGGTGGAGTAGGGGGCCTCGACGACTCGAATTTCCTACTCCGCAGAATCGAGAGGTGGAAGGGGGCGGAGGAACTAGCACGCGAGGATTCTAATGGGCCCCGCCGCCCCGTTTTTATGTGAAGGACGTGGCGGCATGGGAGGGCATTAAATCATGGCACCACGGGGCCTGGTGGACAATATTCTACGGCCTGAAACACCGTGGAATGTTAATTGAAAATTTTTCGTTTTGAACTAACAAAATGTTTAAAAGATGTAAATGCTGAAGACAGAGGGGTGCGACGGAGGGTTTTCCCGTTTTCTAAGGGACTGCGGAACGAAAAATTTCAACAAAATAAATTTTAAATTCAGCGCGTCGCGCCCACCAGAATGAATCCTCGCGTGCTAGGTCCTCCGCCCCCCTCCTCCCGCAATCAGTAGAGGAGGAACGTCTTGGCATTCGAGCCCGACTCCTCCCCTCCCCTTTTACCCACGGGTGGCACGTGCCAAGGCGCTTCGTCGCGTAGGAGCGCCGTGCGCGAAATCATACAGTTTGGTCCCCCGACTCTTCTTCTTAGCCTAATGGCTAAGATCAAAGTGTAGTCCGGCCCATGGTGCGCTTCCAGGTTCCCCTTCCGCACCTGGCCGCTCTGCTTCCCCGCGGTCTGAGAAACCGCGGAACGAAACATTTCAAAATATCAAAGTTTGCATTGATATCGTGATTCCCACCTGCATAGTCCAGGTGGCGGCCGAGTTATCCGCTGAAGGCACTCAACCTCTTTTCGGTTTCTAATGCTGGTCTGGACCAGTACGAGTGGATTCGGGAAGACATTTAAATTGTTTGGCGATTTGAGATGATGGTTTTTTGGCTGATATAATCTTTCACAAATACCTGCTAGAGTGAGGAGGTCAACAAAACCGATCGGGCGTAAAGCTCGAATAACTGTCGCTTGACCATCGTCGCGGCCGAAAATGAAACCGCGCGTATTTCAAATCATCCGCCCTGCTCGGATACGTACGGGATTGACGGAGAGTTCCCCCGGGGGTCCTAAGGCGGCCGTGCGGCCTCGGTGTTCAAGCTACCGGTCCATTGCGGACTTGCAAGTGCACCGGGGGCCGGACCTCAATTTGATCTTAACCATAAGGCCAAGAAGAAGAAATGAGGGTGCCATGATGTATGAGTTTTTATATAAATATTCATGGATTTAGGGTGGGAATCATTGGCTGAAAGACGTCTCAATGCAAGATTGAAATGATTGAATAAATTTGATCCGCATGGCTCAGCACCGAGGTCTCGCAAATTATTCGTACTAATATATAAATTGGTCGCTTGGATCATGCATATAAAATTAAGGAAATAGATGCCAGAGCTAGAAGACTTAAGGACTCCATTTCCCCCCGGACGATACGGGATAGCAACTGCAGGGTTTTAGATAGCAAAAATTCCACTAGCCACCCTCAGCGTCTAAAAAATCATTAGTTGTATGTATTATGCATGCTCTTCCACTAACCTTATGCGTTTTGTTATAATCCATTCTTTCCGAATGACCACATTTGTGTTTATTTCATCTGTTTTTAAGTTTCCATTTCATTTCCTCGTCCCTCTCCGCGGGGGGAAATTCCTGCTACCAGCAACGTTGGGTCGAATTCGTTGCCTTTTACAGACTCTTTCGGGGTGGAGTGCTACGTGGTACATTTTCATGTGGTAGTGAAGTTTAAATTTCTTGCTTGTTTGTCCTGGCTTCCGTGTTGTAGGATGCCTTCCGTGCTGCATCATGTGGTGCAGTTTTTTAGTTGTTTTGCGGTATATGCGTTTGCATGAGTATTGGATGAAGGGATTTTTGCATGAGTGTGTGCGCTGCTGTGGGTGTATTTTTGCGTGTTGTTTCTTTTGCATGTGGTGTATTTCCTTTTTACAGTTGGTGACCTAACACCCCACGCCACACGCCCTCGCGGCTGCTAACGGGGTATTATGTAGATATAGATGAACTTTATGTTTTTTACCGGACTGCGCATCCTAAGCGCCGAAGTGCCTTCGCACACACTGCCCGGTGGAGTAGGGGGCCTCGACGACTCGAATTTCCTACTCCGCAGAATCGAGAGGTGGAAGGGGGCGGAGGAACTAGCACGCGAGGATTCTAATGGGCCCCGCCGCCCCGTTTTTATGTGAAGGACGTGGCGGCATGGGAGGGCATTAAATCATGGCACCACGGGGCCTGGTGGACAATATTCTACGGCCTGAAACACCGTGGAATGTTAATTGAAAATTTTTCGTTTTGAACTAACAAAATGTTTAAAAGATGTAAATGCTGAAGACAGAGGGGTGCGACGGAGGGTTTTCCCGTTTTCTAAGGGACTGCGGAACGAAAAATTTCAACAAAATAAATTTTAAATTCAGCGCGTCGCGCCCACCAGAATGAATCCTCGCGTGCTAGGTCCTCCGCCCCCCTCCTCCCGCAATCAGTAGAGGAGGAACGTCTTGGCATTCGAGCCCGACTCCTCCCCTCCCCTTTTACCCACGGGTGTCACGTGCCAAGGCGCTTCGTCGCGTAGGAGCGCCGTGCGCGAAATCATACAGTTTGGTCCCCCGACTCTTCTTCTTAGCCTAATGGCTAAGATCAAAGTGTAGTCCGGCCCATGGTGCGCTTCCAAGTTCCCCTTCCGCACCTGGCCGCTCTGCTTCCCCGCGGTCTGAGAAACCGCGGAACGAAACATTTCAAAATATCAAAGTTTGCATTGATATCGTGATTCCCACCTGCATAGTCCAGGTGGCGGCCGAGTTATCCGCTGAAGGCACTCAACCTCTTCTCGGTTTCTAATGCTGGTCTGGACCAGTACGAGTGGATTCGGGAAGACATTTAAATTGTTTGGCGATTTGAGATGATGGTTTTTTGGCTGATATAATCTTTCACAAATACCTGCTAGAGTGAGGAGGTCAACAAAACCGATCGGGCGTAAAGCTCGAATAACTCTCGCTTGACCATCGTCGCGGCCGAAAATGAAACCGCGCGTATTTCAAATCATCCGCCCTGATCGGATACGTACGGGATTGACGGAGAGTTCCCCCGGGGGTCCTAAGGCGGCCGTGCGGCCTGGGTGTTCAAGCTACCGGTCCATTGCGGACTTGCAAGTGCACCGGGGGCCGGACCTCAATTTGATCTTAACCATAAGGCCAAGAAGAAGAAATGAGGGTGCCATGATGTATGAGTTTTTATATAAATATTCATGGATTTAGGGTGGGAATCATTGGCTGAAAGACGTCTCAATGCAAGATTGAAATGATTGAATAAATTTGATCCGCATGGCTCAGCACCGAGGTCTCGCAAATTATTCGTACTAATATATAAATTGGTCGCTTGGATCATGCATATAAAATTCAGGAAATAGATGCCAGAGCTAGAAGACTTAAGGACTCCATTTCCCCCCGGACGATACGGGATAGCAACTGCAGGGTTATAGATAGCAAAAATTCCACTAGCCACCCTCAGCGTCTAAAAAATCATTAGTTGTATGTATTCTGCATGCTCTTCCACTAACCTTATGCGTTTTGTTATAATCCATTCTTTCCGAATGACCACATTTGTGTTTATTTCATCTGTTTTTAAGTTTCCATTTCATTTCCTCGTCCCTCTCCGCGGGGGGAAATTCCTGCTACCAGCAACGTTGGGTCGAATTCGTTGCCTTTTACAGACTCTTTCGGGGTGGAGTGCTACGTGGTACATTTTCATGTGTTAGTGATGTTTAAATTTCTTGCTTGTTTGTCCTGGCTTCCGTGTTGTAGGATGCCTTCCGTGCTGCATCATGTGGTGCAGTTTTTTAGTTTTTTTGCGGTATATGCGTTTGCATGAGTATTGGATGAAGGGATTTTTGCATGAGTGTGTGCGCTGCTGTGGGTGTATTTTTGCGTGTTGTTTCTTTTGCATGTGGTGTATTTCCTTTTTACAGTTGGTGACCTAACACCCCACGCCACACGCCCTCGCGGCTGCTAACGGGGTATTATGTAGATATAGATGAACTTTATGTTTTTTACCGGACTGCGCATCCTAAGCGCCGAAGTGCCTTCGCACACACTGCCCGGTGGAGTAGGGGGCCTCGACGACTCGAATTTCCTACTCCGCAGAATCGAGAGGTGGAAGGGGGCGGAGGATCTAGCACGCGAGGATGCTCTTCTAATGGCCCCCGCCGCCCCGTTTTTATGTGAAGGACGTGGCGGCATGGGAGGGCATTAAATCATGGCACCACGGGGCCTGGTGGACAATATTCTACGGCCTGAAACACCGTGGAATGTTAATTGAAAATTTTTCGTTTTGAACTAACAAAATGTTTAAAAGATGTAAATGCTGAAGACAGAGGGGTGCGACGGAGGGTTTTCCCGTTTTCTAAGGGACTGCGGAACGAAAAATTTCAACAAAATAAATTTTAAATTCAGCGCGTCGCGCCCACCAGAATGAATCCTCGCGTGCTAGGTCCTCCGCCCCCCTCCTCCCGCAATCAGTAGAGGAGGAACGTCTTGGCATTCGAGCCCGACTCCTCCCCTCCCCTTTTACCCACGGGTGTCACGTGCCAAGGCGCTTCGTCGCGTAGGAGCGCCGTGCGCGAAATCATACAGTTTGGTCCCCCGACTCTTCTTCTTAGCCTAATGGCTAAGATCAAAGTGTAGTCCGGCCCATGGTGCGCTTCCAAGTTCCCCTTCCGCACCTGGCCGCTCTGCTTCCCCGCGGTCTGAGAAACCGCGGAACGAAACATTTCAAAATATCAAAGTTTGCATTGATATCGTGATTCCCACCTGCATAGTCCAGGTGGCGGCCGAGTTATCCGCTGAAGGCACTCAACCTCTTCTCGGTTTCTAATGCTGGTCTGGACCAGTACGAGTGGATTCGGGAAGACATTTAAATTGTTTGGCGATTTGAGATGATGGTTTTTTGGCTGATATAATCTTTCACAAATACCTGCTAGAGTGAGGAGGTCAACAAAACCGATCGGGCGTAAAGCTCGAATAACTCTCGCTTGACCATCGTCGCGGCCGAAAATGAAACCGCGCGTATTTCAAATCATCCGCCCTGATCGGATACGTACGGGATTGACGGAGAGTTCCCCCGGGGGTCCTAAGGCGGCCGTGCGGCCTGGGTGTTCAAGCTACCGGTCCATTGCGGACTTGCAAGTGCACCGGGGGCCGGACCTCAATTTGATCTTAACCATAAGGCCAAGAAGAAGAAATGAGGGTGCCATGATGTATGAGTTTTTATATAAATATTCATGGATTTAGGGTGGGAATCATTGGCTGAAAGACGTCTCAATGCAAGATTGAAATGATTGAATAAATTTGATCCGCATGGCTCAGCACCGAGGTCTCGCAAATTATTCGTACTAATATATAAATTGGTCGCTTGGATCATGCATATAAAATTCAGGAAATAGATGCCAGAGCTAGAAGACTTAAGGACTCCATTTCCCCCCGGACGATACGGGATAGCAACTGCAGGGTTATAGATAGCAAAAATTCCACTAGCCACCCTCAGCGTCTAAAAAATCATTAGTTGTATGTATTCTGCATGCTCTTCCACTAACCTTATGCGTTTTGTTATAATCCATTCTTTCCGAATGACCACATTTGTGTTTATTTCATCTGTTTTTAAGTTTCCATTTCATTTCCTCGTCCCTCTCCGCGGGGGGAAATTCCTGCTACCAGCAACGTTGGGTCGAATTCGTTGCCTTTTACAGACTCTTTCGGGGTGGAGTGCTACGTGGTACATTTTCATGTGTTAGTGATGTTTAAATTTCTTGCTTGTTTGTCCTGGCTTCCGTGTTGTAGGATGCCTTCCGTGCTGCATCATGTGGTGCAGTTTTTTAGTTTTTTTGCGGTATATGCGTTTGCATGAGTATTGGATGAAGGGATTTTTGCATGAGTGTGTGCGCTGCTGTGGGTGTATTTTTGCGTGTTGTTTCTTTTGCATGTGGTGTATTTCCTTTTTACAGTTGGTGACCTAACACCCCACGCCACACGCCCTTGCGGCTGCTAACGGGGTATTATGTAGATATAGATGAACTTTATGTTTTTTACCGGACTGCGCATCCTAAGCGCCGAAGTGCCTTCGCACACACTGCCCGGTGGAGTAGGGGGCCTCGACGACTCGAATTTCCTACTCCGCAGAATCGAGAGGTGGAAGGGGGCGGAGGAACTAGCACGCGAGGATGCTCTTCTAATGGCCCCCGCCGCCCCGTTTTTATGTGAAGGACGTGGCGGCATGGGAGGGCATTAAATCATGGCACCACGGGGCCTGGTGGACAATATTCTACGGCCTGAAACACCGTGGAATGTTAATTGAAAATTTTTCGTTTTGAACTAACAAAATGTTTAAAAGATGTAAATGCTGAAGACAGAGGGGTGCGACGGAGGGTTTTCCCGTTTTCTAAGGGACTGCGGAACGAAAAATTTCAACAAAATAAATTTTAAATTCAGCGCGTCGCGCCCACCAGAATGAATCCTCGCGTGCTAGGTCCTCCGCCCCCCTCCTCCCGCAATCAGTAGAGGAGGAACGTCTTGGCATTCGAGCCCGACTCCTCCCCTCCCCTTTTACCCACGGGTGGCACGTGCCAAGGCGCTTCGTCGCGTAGGAGCGCCGTGCGCGAAATCATACAGTTTGGTCCCCCGACTCTTCTTCTTAGCCTAATGGCTAAGATCAAAGTGTAGTCAGGCCCATGGTGCGCTTCCAGGTCCCCCTCCGGACCTGGCCGCTCTGCTTCCCCGCGGTCTGAGAAACCGCGGAACGAAACATTTCAAAATATCAAAGTTTGCATTGATATCGTGATTCCCACCTGCATAGTCCAGGTGGCGGCCTAGTTATCCGCTGAAGGCACTCAACCTCTTTTCGGTTTCTAATGCTGGTCTGGACCAGTACGAGTGGATTCGGGAAGACATTTAAAATGTTTGGCGATTTGAGATGATGGTTTTTTGGCTGATATAATCTTTCACAAATACCTGCTAGAGTGAGGGGGTCAACAAAACCAATCGGGCGTAAAGCTCGAATAACTGTCGCTTTACCATTGTCGCGGCCGAAAATGAAACCGCGCGTATTTCAAATCATCCGCCCTGCTCGGATACGTACGGGATTGACGGAGAGTTCCCCCGGGGGTCCTAAGGCGGCCGTGCGGCCTCGGTGTTCAAGCTACCGGTCCATTGCGGACTTGCAAGTGCACCGGGGGCCGGACCTCAATTTTATCTTAACCATAAGGCCAAGAAGAAGAAATGAGGGTGCCATAATGTATGAGTTTTTATATAAATATTCATGGATTTAGGGTGGGAATCATTGGCTGAAAGACGTCTCAATGCAAGATTGAAATGATTGAATAAATTTGATCCGCATGGCTCAGCACCGGGGTCTCGCAAATTATTCGTACTAATATATAAATTGGTCGCTTGGATCATGCATATAAAATTCAGGAAATAGATGCCAGAGCTAGAAGACTTAAGGACTCCATTTCCCCCCGGACGATACGGGATAGCAACTGCAGGGTTATAGATAGCAAAAATTCCACTAGCCACCCTCAGCGTCTAAAAAATCATTAGTTGTATGTATTATGCATGCTCTTCCACTAACCTTATGCGTTTTGTTATAATCCATTCTTTCCGAATGACCACATTTGTGTTTATTTCATCTGTTTTTAAGTTTCCATTTCATTTCCTCGTCCCTCTCCGCGGGGGGAAATTCCTGCTACCAGCAACGTTGGGTCGAATTCGTTGCCTTTTACAGACTCTTTCGGGGTGGAGTGCTACGTGGTACATTTTCATGTGGTAGTGATGTTTAAATTTCTTGCTTGTTTGTGCTGGCTTCCGTGTTGTAGGATGCCTTCCGTGCTGCATCATGTGGTGCAGTTTTTTAGTTGTTTTGCGGTATATGCGTTTGCATGAGTATTGGATGAAGGGATTTTTGCATGAGAGTGTGCGCTGCTGTGGGTGTATTTTTGCGTGTTGTTTCTTTTGCATGTGGTGTATTTCCTTTTTACAGTTGGTGACCTAACACCCCACGCCACACGCCCTTGCGGCTGCTAACGGGGTATTATGTAGATATAGATGAACTTTATGTTTTTTACCGGACTGCGCATCCTAAGCGCCGAAGTGCCTTCGCACACACTGCCCGGTGGAGTAGGGGGCCTCGACGACTCGAATTTCCTACTCCGCAGAATCGAGAGGTGGAAGGGGGCGGAGGAACTAGCACGCGAGGATGCTCTTCTAATGGCCCCCGCCACCCCGTTTTTATGTGAAGGACGTGGCGGCATGGGAGGGCATTAAATCATGGCACCAAGGGGCCTGGTGGACAATATTCTACGGCCTGAAACACCGTGGAATGTTAATTGAAAAGTTTTCGTTTTGAACTAACAAAATGTTTAAAAGATGTAAATGCTGAAGACAGAGGGGTGCGACGGAGGGTTTTCCCGTTTTCTAAGGGACTGCGGAACGAAAAATTTCAACAAAATAAATTTTAAATTCAGCGCGTCGCGCCCACCAGAATGAATCCTCGCGTGCTAGGTCCTCCGCCCCCCTCCTCCCGCAATCAGTAGAGGAGGAACGTCTTGGCATTCGAGCCCGACTCCTCCCCTCCCCTTTTACCCACGGGTGGCACGTGCCAAGGCGCTTCGCCGCGTAGGAGCGCCGTGCGCGAAATCATACAGTTTGGTCCCCCGACTCTTCTTCTTAGCCTAATGGCTAAGATCAAAGTGTAGTCCGGCCCATGGTGCGCTTCCAGGTCCCCCTCCGGACCTGGCCGCTCTGCTTCCCCGCGGTCTGAGAAACCGCGGAACGAAACATTTCAAAATATCAAAGTTTGCATTGATATCGTGATTCCCACCTGCATAGTCCAGGTGGCGGCCTAGTTATCCGCTGAAGGCACTCAACCTCTTCTCGGTTTCTAATGCTGGTCTGGACCAGTACGAGTGGATTCGGGAAGACATTTAAATTGTTTGGCGATTTGAGATGATGGTTTTTTGGCTGATATAATCTTTCACAAATACCTGCTAGAGTGAGGAGGTCAACAAAACCGATCGGGCGTAAAGCTCGAATAACTGTCGCTTGACCATCGTCGCGGCCGAAAATGAAACCGCGCGTATTTCAAATCATCCGCCCTGCTCGGATACGTACGGGATTGACGGAGAGTTCCCCCGGGGGTCCTAAGGCGGCCGTGCGGCCTCGGTTTTCAAGCTACCGGTCCATTGCGGACTTGCAAGTGCACCGGGGGCCGGACCTCAATTTGATCTTAACCATAAGGCCAAGAAGAAGAAATGAGGGTGCCATAATGTATGAGTTTTTATATAAATATTCATGGATTTAGGGTGGGAATCATTGGCTGAAAGACGTCTCAATGCAAGATTGAAATGATTGAATAAATTTGATCCGCATGGCTCAGCACCGGGGTCTCGCAAATTATTCGTACTAATATATAAATTGGTCGCTTGGATCATGCATATAAAATTCAGGAAATAGATGCCAGAGCTAGAAGACTTAAGGACTCAATTTCCCCCCGGACGATACGGGATAGCAAAGGCAGGGTTATAGATAGCAAAAATTCCACTAGCCACCCTCAGCGTCTAAAAAATCATTAGTTGTATGTATTATGCATGCTCTTCCACTAACCTTATGCGTTTTGTTATAATCCATTCTTTCCGAATGATCACATTTGTGTTTATTTCATCTGTTTTTAAGTTTCCATTTCATTTCCTCGTCCCTCTCCGCAGGGGGAAATTCCTGCTACCAGCAACGTTGGGTCGAATTCGTTGCCTTTTACACACTCTTTCGGGGTGGAGTGCTACGTGGTACATTTTCATGTGGTAGTGATGTTTAAATTTCTTGCTTGTTTGTCCTGGCTTCCGTGTTGTAGGATGCCTTCCGTGCTGCATCATGTGGTGCAGTTTTTTTGTTGTTTTGCGGTATATGCGTTTGCATGAGTATTGGATGAAGGGATTTTTGCATGAGTGTGTGCGCTGCTGTGGGTGTATTTTTGCGTGTTGTTTCTTTTGCATGTGGTGTATTTCCTTTTTACAGTTGGTGACCTAACACCCCACGCCACACGCCCTTGCGGCTGCTAACGGGGTATTATGTAGATATAGATGAACTTTATGTTTTTTACTGGACTGCGCATCCTAAGCGCCGAAGTGCCTTCGCACACACTGCCCGGTGGAGTAGGGGGCCTCGACGACTCGAATTTCCTACTCCGCAGAATCGAGAGGTGGAAGGGGGCGGAGGAACTAGCACGCGAGGATGCTCTTCTAATGGCCCCCGCCGCCCCGTTTTTATGTGAAGGACGTGGCGGCATGGGAGGGCATTAAATCATGGCACCACGGGGCCTGGTGGACAATATTCTACGGCCTGAAACACCGTGGAATGTTAATTGAAAATTTTTCGTTTTGAACTAACAAAATGTTTAAAAGATGTAAATGCTGAAGACGGAGGGGTGCGACGGAGGGTTTTCCCGTTTTCTAAGGGACTGCGGAACGAAAAATTTCAACAAAATAAATTTTAAATTCAGCGCGTCGCGCCCACCAGAATGAATCCTCGCGTGCTAGGTCCTCCGCCCCCCTCCTCCCGCAATCAGTAGAGGAGGAACGTCTTGGCATTCGAGCCCGACTCCTCCCCTCCCCTTTTACCCACGGGTGGCACGTGCCAAGGCGCTTCGTCGCGTAGGAGCGCCGTGCGCGAAATCATACAGTTTGGTCCCCCGACTCTTCTTCTTAGCCTAATGGCTAAGATCAAAGTGTAGTCCGGCCCATGGTGCGCTTCCAGGTCCCCCTCCGCACCTGGCCGCTCTGCTTCCCCGCGGTCTGAGAAACCGCGGAACGAAACATTTCAAAATATCAAAGTTTGCATTGATATCGTGATTCCCACCTGCACCTGTCCAGGTGGCGGCCGAGTTATCCGCTGAAGGCACTCAACCTCTTCTCGGTTTCTATGGCTGGTCTGGGCCAGTACGAGTGGATTCGGGAAGACATTTAAATTGTTTGGCGATTTGAGATGATGGTTTTTTGGCTGATATAATCTTTCACAAATACCTGCTAGAGTGAGGAGGTCAACAAAACCGATCGGGCGTAAAGCTCGAATAACTGTCGCTTGACCATCGTCGCGGCCGAAAATGAAACCGCGCGTATTTCAAATCATCCGCCCTGCTCGGATACGTACGGGATTGACGGAGAGTTCCCCCGGGGGTCCTAAGGCGGCCGTGCGGCCTCGGTGTTCAAGCTACCGGTCCATTGCGGACTTGCAAGTGCACCGGGGGCCGGACCTCAATTTGATCTTAACCATAAGGCCAAGAAGAAGAAATGAGGGTGCCATAATGTATGAGTTTTTATATAAATATTCATGGATTTAGGGTGGGAATCATTGGCTGAAAGACGTCTCAATGCAAGATTGAAATGATTGAATAAATTTGATCCGCATGGCTCAGCACCGAGGTCTCGCAAATTATTGGTACTAATATATAAATTGGTCGCTTGGATCATGCATATAAAATTCAGGAAATAGATGCCAGAGCTAGAAGACTTAAGGACTCCATTTCCCCCCGGACGATACGGGATAGCAACTGCAGGGTTATAGATAGCAAAAATTCCACTAGCCACCCTCAGCGTCTAAAAAATCATTAGTTGTATGTATTATGCATGCTCTTCCACTAACCTTATGCGTTTTGTTATAATCCATTCTTTCCGAATGACCACATTTGTGTTTATTTCATCTGTTTTTAAGTTTCCATTTCATTTCCTCGTCCCTCTCCGCGGGGGGAAATTCCTGCTACCAGCAACGTTGGGTCGAATTCGTTGCCTTTTACAGACTCTTTCGGGGTGGAGTGCTACGTGGTACATTTTCATGTGGTAGTGAAGTTTAAATTTCTTGCTTGTTTGTCCTGGCTTCCGTGTTGTAGGATGCCTTCCGTGCTGCATCATGTGGTGCAGTTTTTTAGTTGTTTTGCGGTATATGCGTTTGCATGAGTATTGGATGAAGGGATTTTTGCATGAGTGTGTGCGCTGCTGTGGGTGTATTTTTGCGTGTTGTTTCTTTTGCATGTGGTGTATTTCCTTTTTACAGTTGGTGACCTAACACCCCACGCCACACGCCCTCGCGGCTGCTAACGGGGTATTATGTAGATATAGATGAACTTTATGTTTTTTACCGGACTGCGCATCCTAAGCGCCGAAGTGCCTTCGCACACACTGCCCGGTGGAGTAGGGGGCCTCGACGACTCGAATTTCCTACTCCGCAGAATCGAGAGGTGGAAGGGGGCGGAGGAACTAGCACGCGAGGATTCTAATGGGCCCCGCCGCCCCGTTTTTATGTGAAGGACGTGGCGGCATGGGAGGGCATTAAATCATGGCACCACGGGGCCTGGTGGACAATATTCTACGGCCTGAAACACCGTGGAATGTTAATTGAAAATTTTTCGTTTTGAACTAACAAAATGTTTAAAAGATGTAAATGCTGAAGACAGAGGGGTGCGACGGAGGGTTTTCCCGTTTTCTAAGGGACTGCGGAACGAAAAATTTCAACAAAATAAATTTTAAATTCAGCGCGTCGCGCCCACCAGAATGAATCCTCGCGTGCTAGGTCCTCCGCCCCCCTCCTCCCGCAATCAGTAGAGGAGGAACGTCTTGGCATTCGAGCCCGACTCCTCCCCTCCCCTTTTACCCACGGGTGTCACGTGCCAAGGCGCTTCGTCGCGTAGGAGCGCCGTGCGCGAAATCATACAGTTTGGTCCCCCGACTCTTCTTCTTAGCCTAATGGCTAAGATCAAAGTGTAGTCCGGCCCATGGTGCGCTTCCAAGTTCCCCTTCCGCACCTGGCCGCTCTGCTTCCCCGCGGTCTGAGAAACCGCGGAACGAAACATTTCAAAATATCAAAGTTTGCATTGATATCGTGATTCCCACCTGCATAGTCCAGGTGGCGGCCGAGTTATCCGCTGAAGGCACTCAACCTCTTCTCGGTTTCTAATGCTGGTCTGGACCAGTACGAGTGGATTCGGGAAGACATTTAAATTGTTTGGCGATTTGAGATGATGGTTTTTTGGCTGATATAATCTTTCACAAATACCTGCTAGAGTGAGGAGGTCAACAAAACCGATCGGGCGTAAAGCTCGAATAACTCTCGCTTGACCATCGTCGCGGCCGAAAATGAAACCGCGCGTATTTCAAATCATCCGCCCTGATCGGATACGTACGGGATTGACGGAGAGTTCCCCCGGGGGTCCTAAGGCGGCCGTGCGGCCTGGGTGTTCAAGCTACCGGTCCATTGCGGACTTGCAAGTGCACCGGGGGCCGGACCTCAATTTGATCTTAACCATAAGGCCAAGAAGAAGAAATGAGGGTGCATAAATGTATGAGTTTTTATATAAATATTCATGGATTTAGGGTGGGAATCATTGGCTGAAAGACGTCTCAATGCAAGATTGAAATGATTGAATAAATTTGATCCGCATGGCTCAGCACCGAGGTCTCGCAAATTATTCGTACTAATATATAAATTGGTCGCTTGGATCATGCATATAAAATTCAGGAAATAGATGCCAGAGCTAGAAGACTTAAGGACTCCATTTCCCCCCGGACGATACGGGATAGCAACTGCAGGGTTATAGATAGCAAAAATTCCACTAGCCACCCTCAGCGTCTAAAAAATCATTAGTTGTATGTATTCTGCATGCTCTTCCACTAACCTTATGCGTTTTGTTATAATCCATTCTTTCCGAATGACCACATTTGTGTTTATTTCATCTGTTTTTAAGTTTCCATTTCATTTCCTCGTCCCTCTCCGCGGGGGGAAATTCCTGCTACCAGCAACGTTGGGTCGAATTCGTTGCCTTTTACAGACTCTTTCGGGGTGGAGTGCTACGTGGTACATTTTCATGTGTTAGTGATGTTTAAATTTCTTGCTTGTTTGTCCTGGCTTCCGTGTTGTAGGATGCCTTCCGTGCTGCATCATGTGGTGCAGTTTTTTAGTTTTTTTGCGGTATATGCGTTTGCATGAGTATTGGATGAAGGGATTTTTGCATGAGTGTGTGCGCTGCTGTGGGTGTATTTTTGCGTGTTGTTTCTTTTGCATGTGGTGTATTTCCTTTTTACAGTTGGTGACCTAACACCCCACGCCACACGCCCTTGCGGCTGCTAACGGGGTATTATGTAGATATAGATGAACTTTATGTTTTTTACGGACTGCGCATCCTAAGCGCCGAAGTGCCTTCGCACACACTGCCCGGTGGAGTAGGGGGCCTCGACGACTCGAATTTCCTACTCCGCAGAATCGAGAGGTGGAAGGGGGGCGGAGGAACTAGCACGCGAGGATGCTCTTCTAATGGCCCCCGCCGCCCCGTTTTTATGTGAAGGACGTGGCGGCATGGGAGGGCATTAAATCATGGCACCACGGGGCCTGGTGGACAATATTCTACGGCCTGAAACACCGTGGAATGTTAATTGAAAATTTTTCGTTTTGAACTAACAAAATGTTTAAAAGATGTAAATGCTGAAGACAGAGGGGTGCGACGGAGGGTTTTCCCGTTTTCTAAGGGACTGCGGAACGAAAAATTTCAACAAAATAAATTTTAAATTCAGCGCGTCGCGCCCACCAGAATGAATCCTCGCGTGCTAGGTCCTCCGCCCCCCTCCTCCCGCAATCAGTAGAGGAGGAACGTCTTGGCATTCGAGCCCGACTCCTCCCCTCCCCTTTTACCCACGGGTGGCACGTGCCAAGGCGCTTCGTCGCGTAGGAGCGCCGTGCGCGAAATCATACAGTTTGGTCCCCCGACTCTTCTTCTTAGCCTAATGGCTAAGATCAAAGTGTAGTCAGGCCCATGGTGCGCTTCCAGGTCCCCCTCCGGACCTGGCCGCTCTGCTTCCCCGCGGTCTGAGAAACCGCGGAACGAAACATTTCAAAATATCAAAGTTTGCATTGATATCGTGATTCCCACCTGCATAGTCCAGGTGGCGGCCTAGTTATCCGCTGAAGGCACTCAACCTCTTTTCGGTTTCTAATGCTGGTCTGGACCAGTACGAGTGGATTCGGGAAGACATTTAAAATGTTTGGCGATTTGAGATGATGGTTTTTTGGCTGATATAATCTTTCACAAATACCTGCTAGAGTGAGGAGGTCAACAAAACCAATCGGGCGTAAAGCTCGAATAACTGTCGCTTTACCATTGTCGCGGCCGAAAATGAAACCGCGCGTATTTCAAATCATCCGCCCTGCTCGGATACGTACGGGATTGACGGAGAGTTCCCCCGGGGGTCCTAAGGCGGCCGTGCGGCCTCGGTGTTCAAGCTACCGGTCCATTGCGGACTTGCAAGTGCACCGGGGGCCGGACCTCAATTTGATCTTAACCATAAGGCCAAGAAGAAGAAATGAGGGTGCCATAATGTATGAGTTTTTATATAAATATTCATGGATTTAGGGTGGGAATCATTGGCTGAAAGACGTCTCAATGCAAGATTGAAATGATTGAATAAATTTGATCCGCATGGCTCAGCACCGGGGTCTCGCAAATTATTCGTACTAATATATAAATTGGTCGCTTGGATCATGCATATAAAATTCAGGAAATAGATGCCAGAGCTAGAAGACTTAAGGACTCCATTTCCCCCCGGACGATACGGGATAGCAACTGCAGGGTTATAGATAGCAAAAATTCCACTAGCCACCCTCAGCGTCTAAAAAATCATTAGTTGTATGTATTATGCATGCTCTTCCACTAACCTTATGCGTTTTGTTATAATCCATTCTTTCCGAATGACCACATTTGTGTTTATTTCATCTGTTTTTAAGTTTCCATTTCATTTCCTCGTCCCTCTCCGCGGGGGGAAATTCCTGCTACCAGCAACGTTGGGTCGAATTCGTTGCCTTTTACAGACTCTTTCGGGGTGGAGTGCTACGTGGTACATTTTCATGTGGTAGTGATGTTTAAATTTCTTGCTTGTTTGTGCTGGCTTCCGTGCTGTAGGATGCCTTCCGTGCTGCATCATGTGGTGCAGTTTTTTAGTTGTTTTGCGGTATATGCGTTTGCATGAGTATTGGATGAAGGGATTTTTGCATGAGAGTGTGCGCTGCTGTGGGTGTATTTTTGCGTGTTGTTTCTTTTGCATGTGGTGTATTTCCTTTTACAGTTGGTGACCTAACACCCCACGCCACACGCCCTTGCGGCTGCTAACGGGGTATTATGTAGATATAGATGAACTTTATGTTTTTTACCGGACTGCGCATCCTAAGCGCCGAAGTGCCTTCGCACACACTGCCCGGTGGAGTAGGGGGCCTCGACGACTCGAATTTCCTACTCCGCAGAATCGAGAGGTGGAAGGGGGCGGAGGAACTAGCACGCGAGGATGCTCTTCTAATGGCCCCCGCCACCCCGTTTTTATGTGAAGGACGTGGCGGCATGGGAGGGCATTAAATCATGGCACCACGGGGCCTGGTGGACAATATTCTACGGCCTGAAACACCGTGGAATGTTAATTGAAAATTTTTCGTTTTGAACTAACAAAATGTTTAAAAGATGTAAATGCTGAAGACAGAGGGGTGCGACGGAGGGTTTTCCCGTTTTCTAAGGGACTGCGGAACGAAAAATTTCAACAAAATAAATTTTAAATTCAGCGCGTCGCGCCCACCAGAATGAATCCTCGCGTGCTAGGTCCTCCGCCCCCCTCCTCCCGCAATCAGTAGAGGAGGAACGTCTTGGCATTCGAGCCCGACTCCTCCCCTCCCCTTTTACCCACGGGTGGCACGTGCCAAGGCGCTTCGCCGCGTAGGAGCGCCGTGCGCGAAATCATACAGTTTGGTCCCCCGACTCTTCTTCTTAGCCTAATGGCTAAGATCAAAGTGTAGTCCGGCCCATGGTGCGCTTCCAGGTCCCCCTCCGGACCTGGCCGCTCTGCTTCCCCGCGGTCTGAGAAACCGCGGAACGAAACATTTCAAAATATCAAAGTTTGCATTGATATCGTGATTCCCACCTGCATAGTCCAGGTGGCGGCCTAGTTATCCGCTGAAGGCACTCAACCTCTTCTCGGTTTCTAATGCTGGTCTGGACCAGTACGAGTGGATTCGGGAAGACATTTAAATTGTTTGGCGATTTGAGATGATGGTTTTTTGGCTGATATAATCTTTCACAAATACCTGCTAGAGTGAGGAGGTCAACAAAACCGATCGGGCGTAAAGCTCGAATAACTGTCGCTTGACCATCGTCGCGGCCGAAAATGAAACCGCGCGTATTTCAAATCATCCGCCCTGCTCGGATACGTACGGGATTGACGGAGAGTTCCCCCGGGGGTCCTAAGGCGGCCGTGCGGCCTCGGTTTTCAAGCTACCGGTCCATTGCGGACTTGCAAGGGCACCGGGGGCCGGACCTCAATTTGATCTTAACCATAAGGCCAAGAAGAAGAAATGAGGGTGCCATAATGTATGAG
>NW_027286151.1:0-2500 GCF_022747635.1 Hetaerina americana
ATAGATTCCGACGCCTAGTTAGCAGGCCAGAGTCTCGTTCGTTATCGGAATTAACCAGACAAATCGCTCCACCAACTAAGAACGGCCATGCACCACCACCCACCGAATCAAGAAAGAGCTCTTATTCTGTCAATCCTACCGGTGTCTGGGCCTGGTGAGGTTTCCCGTGTTGAGTCAAATTAAGCCGCAGGCTCCACTCCTGGTGGTGCCCTTCCGTCAATTCCTTTAAGTTTGAGCTTTGCAACCATACTTCCCCCGGAACCCAAGAGCTTTGGTTTCCGGAAGCTGCCCGCCGAGTCATAGAAGGAACTTCGGCGGATGGCTAGCTGGCATCGTTTATGGTTAGAACTAGGGCGGTATCTGATCGCCTTCGAACCTCTAACTTTCGTTCTTGATCAACGAAAACGTTCTTGGCAAATGCTTTCGCATCGGTTCGTCTTGCGACGATCCAAGAATTTCACCTCTAACGTCGCAATACGAATGCCCCCGTCCGTCCCTATTAATCATTACCTCGAGTTCTGAAAACCAACAAAATGGAACCGAGGTCCTATTCCATTATTCCATGCACACAGTATTCAGGCGACCAACGGCCTGCTTTGAGCACTCTAATTTGTTCAAAGTAAACGTGCCGGCCCACCAAGGCACTCGGTGAAGAGGACCAAAGAAGGATAACGGAGCCTCGCGGACCCCACCGGCAGGACGTCCGGACCGGCCAGTTGAGCACCGACAAGCGGCGAACCGACCGTCCGAGACACACCTCCGACTACGAGCTTTTTAACCGCAACAACTTTAATATACGCTATTGGAGCTGGAATTACCGCGGCTGCTGGCACCAGACTTGCCCTCCAATAGATCCTCGTTAAAGGATTTAAAGTGTTCTCATTCCGATTACGGGGCCTCGGATGAGTCCCGTATCGTTATTTTTCGTCACTACCTCCCCGTTCCGGGAGTGGGTAATTTGCGCGCCTGCTGCCTTCCTTGGATGTGGTAGCCGTTTCTCAGGCTCCCTCTCCGGGATCGAACCCTGATTCCCCGTCACCCGTTACAACCATGGTAGGCGCAGAACCTACCATCGAAAGTTGATAAGGCAGACATTTGAAGATGCGTCGCCGGCGCTCAGACCGTGCGATCAGCCAAAAGTTATTCAGAGTCACCAAGGCAACGGACGGAAGACCGACCGATTGGTTTTGTTCTAATAAAAGCACCCCTTCCATCACTGGTCGAGGCACGAGTTTCATGTATTAGCTCTAGAATTACCACAGTTATCCATGTAAGTGTGGGTAAGATCCAAGGAACCATAACTGATTTAATGAGCCATTCGCGGTTTCGCCTTAAAGCGGTTAGTACTGAGACATGCATGGCTTAATCTTTGAGACAAGCATATGACTACTGGCAGGATCAACCAGGGAGCTTGCATGGGCTATGTTCCCGGCGGAATCACCCACCGGGACCACGCTTAGCTCGATTTTCTCGCGAGGAGAACGTTCAATTTTCACCGACTCCGAGCCCACTCGACACCGGGAATCGACCGGGGGTTTCCCGGCAACCCGCATGGCGTCGGTATTTGCCCGAAAATTTATACTTTCGTGTTCCAAATCCAAAAGGGACTAGGTAGAGGTGGGCGAGATCCGAAGAGACCGAGAACCAACCCCGAATCACTTCCTCGCCATTTGCTGACCGGTTGGACTCGCCAATGCGATACTCCACATATAAGTCAAAATCATTTTGGGATCCCCTTGGACATTGCTCAGAATGGCGCAATCGCCGGTGTTTTTCGGAGATTCTGGGCAAAAAGACTGGTCCAAAACGCCGATTTTTTGCGGGACTTAGAAAATTTTCGACCATTTTCCAAAGATTACGTTCTCTCTGCATGTCCTTCCCAGTTTACCCTTACTTCTTACTTTATTATTATTAATCGGCACTTAGAAAATTTTTCCAAGTAATTTATTCGTTTTCAGCGAATAATTTGCGCATTAAATTCGCTTCACTTGCGGATTTTTTCCCGGAAGAATTGCAAAAATCGTTACATCAGTTACAAACCAAGTCAACCTTCAACATATATATATCGTTACTTAACACTTAATTCATTTTCCTCGACATTATAAGCCAGGCATGGAAATATCCCCTTCCCTCGCCCATATTTCGCAATATCCAAAAAAAAAGCAATTTTTAATCGTTTGTTTGGACTTGTACGTTCCCTTCATTGCCTTTATTTAATAAAAAGGTAGTGATATCCTCATGGAAACGGCTTTCATGTAAAGGAATAATAGCCGTTCTTATTATTGACCGTGTTAGTCACCGTGGACAGATGGGATTCGCTCCGGATAAGTCGGTTCTCAACCAGCCATAACATTTACTCCGCGTTGGAGAACCATGTCAATTTCCAAAAGTTTTAGGCCTTGGGATTTTTTTTCTTCGTACTCACATTCACGGTGCGAAGTTTCAACGTTTTTCTTCCAAGGATAAAAATTTTCATTTTTCAATTCGATTTTTACGTAAT
>NW_027286151.1:17500-20000 GCF_022747635.1 Hetaerina americana
CCTCGACCGGCGGGGACGGGTCTCGCCCAATCTCCCGCAGAGCCCCCTATCAATCCGGGCGACGATCCATCCCAGCGAGGGATGCTCGTCGCCCCAGTACGCAAACGTTTCCGTTCGCGAACTGAATTGCCGGCCCTCAGCCAGGCGTAGCCCGGGAACAAAATCCGAGGGCTGCAATGTGCGTTCGAAACGTCGATGTTCATGTGTCCTGCAGTTCACAATTCGACGCGCAGTTAGCTGCGTTCTTCATCGATCCACGAGCCGAGTGATCCACCGTTTAGAATTTCTTTCTTTCATTTCATTTTATGTAAAAAATTCGTTTCATCGAAACATACAAACTGGGAATTTTTTCCCTTCTTTGCGAGCGAGTTGGGCGTGTGTCTTTTAAAGCCGGCTTTTGAAAGCCGGGCACCCGACTGCTCGCCTTCTTTGTCCCTTTTTCTCTTCACCAATTCGTTCCAAAGCTACGATTTTATAATCGAAAGCTGTAATGATCCTTCCGCAGGTTCACCTACGGAAACCTTGTTACGACTTTTACTTCCTCTAAATGATCAAGTTTGGCCATCTTTCCAGCAACATCGGCGCCACCGGTGTTGAGGCGGCGAGCGCCGCGCACCAGTCCGAAGGCCTCACTAAATCATTCAATCGGTAGTAGCGACGGGCGGTGTGTACAAAGGGCAGGGACGTAATCAACGCGAGCTTATGACTCGCGCTTACTGGGAATTCCTCGTTCATGGGAAACAATTGCAAGCCCCAATCCCTAGCACGAAGGAGGTTCAGCGGGTTACCCGGGCCTTTCGGCCAGGGAGGACACGCTGATTCCTTCAGTGTAGCGCGCGTGCGGCCCAGAACATCTAAGGGCATCACAGACCTGTTATTGCTCAATCTCGTGCGGCTAGGAGCCGCCTGTCCCTCTAAGAAGATAGCTACGTCGGAAGCATAATAGATTCCGACGCCTAGTTAGCAGGCCAGAGTCTCGTTCGTTATCGGAATTAACCAGACAAATCGCTCCACCAACTAAGAACGGCCATGCACCACCACCCACCGAATCAAGAAAGAGCTCTTATTCTGTCAATCCTACCGGTGTCTGGGCCTGGTGAGGTTTCCCGTGTTGAGTCAAATTAAGCCGCAGGCTCCACTCCTGGTGGTGCCCTTCCGTCAATTCCTTTAAGTTTGAGCTTTGCAACCATACTTCCCCCGGAACCCAAGAGCTTTGGTTTCCCGGAAGCTGCCCGCCGAGTCATAGAAGGAACTTCGGCGGATGGCTAGCTGGCATCGTTTATGGTTAGAACTAGGGCGGTATCTGATCGCCTTCGAACCTCTAACTTTCGTTCTTGATCAACGAAAACGTTCTTGGCAAATGCTTTCGCATCGGTTCGTCTTGCGACGATCCAAGAATTTCACCTCTAACGTCGCAATACGAATGCCCCCGTCCGTCCCTATTAATCATTACCTCGAGTTCTGAAAACCAACAAAATGGAACCGAGGTCCTATTCCATTATTCCATGCACACAGTATTCAGGCGACCAACGGCCTGCTTTGAGCACTCTAATTTGTTCAAAGTAAACGTGCCGGCCCACCAAGGCACTCGGTGAAGAGGACCAAAGAAGGATAACGGAGCCTCGCGGACCCCACCGGCAGGACGTCCGGACCGGCCAGTTGAGCACCGACAAGCGGCGAACCGACCGTCCGAGACACACCTCCGACTACGAGCTTTTTAACCGCAACAACTTTAATATACGCTATTGGAGCTGGAATTACCGCGGCTGCTGGCACCAGACTTGCCCTCCAATAGATCCGTTAAAGGATTTAAAGTGTTCTCATTCCGATTACGGGGCCTCGGATGAGTCCCGTATCGTTATTTTTCGTCACTACCTCCCCGTTCCGGGAGTGGGTAATTTGCGCGCCTGCTGCCTTCCTTGGATGTGGTAGCCGTTTCTCAGGCTCCCTCTCCGGGATCGAACCCTGATTCCCCGTCACCCGTTACAACCATGGTAGGCGCAGAACCTACCATCGAAAGTTGATAAGGCAGACATTTGAAAGATGCGTCGCCGGCGCTCAGACCGTGCGATCAGCCAAAAGTTATTCAGAGTCACCAAGGCAACGGACGGAAGACCGACCGATTGGTTTTGTTCTAATAAAAGCACCCCTTCCATCACTGGTCGAGGCACGAGTTTCATGTATTAGCTCTAGAATTACCACAGTTATCCATGTAAGTGTGGGTAAGATCCAAGGAACCATAACTGATTTAATGAGCCATTCGCGGTTTCGCCTTAAAGCGGTTAGTACTGAGACATGCATGGCTTAATCTTTGAGACAAGCATATGACTACTGGCAGGATCAACCAGGGAGCTTGCATGGGCTATGTTCCCGGCGGAATCACCCACCGGGACCACGCTTAGCTCGATTTTCTCGCGAGGAGAACGTTCAATTTTCACCGACTCCGAGCCCACTCGACACCGGGAATCGACCGGGGGTTTCCCGGCAACCCGCATGGCGT
>NW_027286151.1:27500-30000 GCF_022747635.1 Hetaerina americana
AGCGGGTTACCCGGGCCTTTCGGCCAGGGAGGACACGCTGATTCCTTCAGTGTAGCGCGCGTGCGGCCCAGAACATCTAAGGGCATCACAGACCTGTTATTGCTCAATCTCGTGCGGCTAGGAGCCGCCTGTCCCTCTAAGAAGATAGCTACGTCGGAAGCATAATAGATTCCGACGCCTAGTTAGCAGGCCAGAGTCTCGTTCGTTATCGGAATTAACCAGACAAATCGCTCCACCAACTAAGAACGGCCATGCACCACCACCCACCGAATCAAGAAAGAGCTCTTATTCTGTCAATCCTACCGGTGTCTGGGCCTGGTGAGGTTTCCCGTGTTGAGTCAAATTAAGCCGCAGGCTCCACTCCTGGTGGTGCCCTTCCGTCAATTCCTTTAAGTTTGAGCTTTGCAACCATACTTCCCCCGGAACCCAAGAGCTTTGGTTTCCCGGAAGCTGCCCGCCGAGTCATAGAAGGAACTTCGGCGGATGGCTAGCTGGCATCGTTTATGGTTAGAACTAGGGCGGTATCTGATCGCCTTCGAACCTCTAACTTTCGTTCTTGATCAACGAAAACGTTCTTGGCAAATGCTTTCGCATCGGTTCGTCTTGCGACGATCCAAGAATTTCACCTCTAACGTCGCAATACGAATGCCCCCGTCCGTCCCTATTAATCATTACCTCGAGTTCTGAAAACCAACAAAATGGAACCGAGGTCCTATTCCATTATTCCATGCACACAGTATTCAGGCGACCAACGGCCTGCTTTGAGCACTCTAATTTGTTCAAAGTAAACGTGCCGGCCCACCAAGGCACTCGGTGAAGAGGACCAAAGAAGGATAACGGAGCCTCGCGGACCCCACCGGCAGGACGTCCGGACCGGCCAGTTGAGCACCGACAAGCGGCGAACCGACCGTCCGAGACACACCTCCGACTACGAGCTTTTTAACCGCAACAACTTTAATATACGCTATTGGAGCTGGAATTACCGCGGCTGCTGGCACCAGACTTGCCCTCCAATAGATCCTCGTTAAAGGATTTAAAGTGTTCTCATTCCGATTACGGGGCCTCGGATGAGTCCCGTATCGTTATTTTTCGTCACTACCTCCCCGTTCCGGGAGTGGGTAATTTGCGCGCCTGCTGCCTTCCTTGGATGTGGTAGCCGTTTCTCAGGCTCCCTCTCCGGGATCGAACCCTGATTCCCCGTCACCCGTTACAACCATGGTAGGCGCAGAACCTACCATCGAAAGTTGATAAGGCAGACATTTGAAAGATGCGTCGCCGGCGCTCAGACCGTGCGATCAGCCAAAAGTTATTCAGAGTCACCAAGGCAACGGACGGAAGACCGACCGATTGGTTTTGTTCTAATAAAAGCACCCCTTCCATCACTGGTCGAGGCACGAGTTTCATGTATTAGCTCTAGAATTACCACAGTTATCCATGTAAGTGTGGGTAAGATCCAAGGAACCATAACTGATTTAATGAGCCATTCGCGGTTTCGCCTTAAAGCGGTTAGTACTGAGACATGCATGGCTTAATCTTTGAGACAAGCATATGACTACTGGCAGGATCAACCAGGGAGCTTGCATGGGCTATGTTCCCGGCGGAATCACCCACCGGGACCACGCTTAGCTCGATTTTCTCGCGAGGAGAACGTTCAATTTTCACCGACTCCGAGCCCACTCGACACCGGGAATCGACCGGGGGTTTCCCGGCAACCCGCATGGCGTCGGTATTTGCCCGAAAATTTATACTTTCGTGTTCCAAATCCAAAAGGGACTAGGTAGAGGTGGGCGAGATCCGAAGAGACCGAGAACCAACCCCGAATCACTTCCTCGCCATTTGCTGACCGGTTGGACTCGCCAATGCGATACTCCACATATAAGTCAAAATCATTTTGGGATCCCCTTGGACATTGCTCAGAATGGCGCAATCGCCGGTGTTTTTCGGAGATTCTGGGCAAAAAGACTGGTCCAAAACGCCGATTTTTTGCGGGACTTAGAAAATTTTCGACCATTTTCCAAAGATTACGTTCTCTCTGCATGTCCTTCCCAGTTTACCCTTACTTCTTACTTTATTATTATTAATCGGCACTTAGAAAATTTTTCCAAGTAATTTATTCGTTTTCAGCGAATAATTTGCGCATTAAATTCGCTTCACTTGCGGATTTTTTCCCGGAAGAATTGCAAAAATCGTTACATCAGTTACAAACCAAGTCAACCTTTCAACATATATATATCGTTACTTAACACTTAATTCATTTTCCTCGACATTATAAGCCAGGCATGGAAATATCCCCTTCCCTCGCCCATATTTCGCAATATCCAAAAAAAAAGCAATTTTTAATCGTTTGTTTGGACTTGTACGTTCCCTTCATTGCCTTTATTTAATAAAAAGGTAGTGATATCCTCATGGAAACGGCTTTCATGTAAAGGAATAATAGCCGTTCTTATTATTGACCGTGTTAGTCACCGTGGACAGATGGGATTCGCTCCGGATAAGTCGG
>NW_027286152.1:0-38728 GCF_022747635.1 Hetaerina americana
CGCAGTCAAGGGCCTCAAGGAGCGCGGTGGCTCTTCCCTTCAAGCCATCAAGAAGTACATCGCAGCCAGCTACAAAGTGGACGCCGAGAGGCTCTCGCCTTTCATCAAGAAGTACCTCAAGGCGGCCGTCACCGCCGGAACTCTCGTCCAGACCAAGGGAAAGGGCGCCTCAGGTTCCTTCAAGCTGAGCCACAGCAAGAAGGCCGCACCCGCGGCAGCCAGCGGGACGACCAAGGCGAAAAAGGTCGTCAAGAAGACGGGAGTAAAGAAACCGAAAGCGGTCGGAGCCAAGAAGTCCTCCGAGAAGGCGTCCAGTGGCACCAAGAGGTCCGCGCCCAAGGAGCGAAGCAAGTCCGCGCCACCAGCCAAGAAGGCGAAGAAGGCGGCGGACAAGCCAAAGAAGAAGCCGGCGGCTGGGAAACCCGCCGCCAAGGCGGCAAAGTCCCCGTCGAAGGCGAAAAAGGCGGCCACCAAACCCAAGACCCCCAAGCCCAAGAAGACGCCCACCAAGGCCAAGCCCGCCGCCAAGAAACCTTCCGCCGCCCAGAAAAAGAAGTGAACCATCACTGCTTCGCCACCGGCGCACCTAGGACAGCAGACAGCGTCCAATCTCGGTCCTTTTTAGGACCATCATGTCTTCCAAAGATGCTTGCCACTCAATGCCCACGCCACCGAGCACGCCCAAAGTTAACATTTATCATGATTAATGCCATGCAAAAACAACGGTCCTATTTAAAATTGATGATGCGACATGGACGGACGAAAAAAAAAAAATTAAGAATAACATTCATAGAACGTGTAAAATGAACAACACGTCACGGAGTATTGTTTTCTTTTCGTAAAGCGCGTCGGGTAAGTTTTCGCACGAACTTTTATTTCATCTCATTTCATGCGTGGCCGTGCCAACGCACTTGCCATGCGCAAAGGAAATTTCATGTCGTCCATCATTCCAATGGATTTACATCGTCGTCAATTATTGTGCGATCGTGCTAAATTCAAACTTTTAAGTATGTACTGGTCCTGAAAAGGACCTTTGTTTTTCGGCCGAAAGTAGCTTTCTAAGCTCGCTCTCCGCGGATACGGCGGGCCAGCTGGATGTCCTTGGGCATGATGGTCACACGCTTAGCGTGGATGGCGCAGAGGTTGGTGTCCTCAAAGAGACCCACTAGGTAAGCCTCGCTGGCCTCCTGGAGAGCCATGACGGCGGAGCTCTGGAACCGAAGATCGGTCTTGAAGTCCTGGGCGATCTCACGCACCAGGCGCTGGAAGGGCAGCTTGCGGATGAGGAGCTCCGTGCTCTTCTGGTATCTCCTGATCTCACGAAGGGCCACGGTACCGGGGCGGTACCTGTGGGGCTTCTTGACGCCTCCCGTCGCCGGCGCGCTCTTGCGAGCGGCCTTGGTGGCCAGCTGCTTCCTCGGGGCCTTTCCTCCGGTGGACTTGCGGGCTGTCTGCTTCGTACGTGCCATTTCTGCGATCTGTAAAAAGCCGGGTCAACGCCGTCTTTTAAGCACTTCCGAGAATGGCGCCAGATAGTACGGGCGACGCTGATTGGTGGAGAGGTCGGGTACGTCATCGCCGCGGCGGCGACGTTTATAAATACCGGCGAAGGTGCATTTCAGGTCATCAGACAGCAGCCCTTACTACGAGCAGACTACAGAGATGACTGGACGCGGCAAGGGAGGAAAAGGCCTGGGAAAGGGAGGAGCCAAACGTCATCGCAAAGTTCTCCGCGATAACATCCAGGGCATCACCAAGCCGGCCATCCGCCGTCTCGCCCGCCGAGGTGGAGTGAAGCGTATCTCCGGACTCATCTACGAGGAGACGCGCGGTGTGCTCAAGGTGTTCCTTGAGAACGTTATTCGTGACGCCGTCACCTACACCGAACACGCCAAGAGGAAGACCGTCACAGCCATGGACGTCGTGTACGCACTCAAGAGACAGGGCCGCACTCTCTACGGGTTTGGCGGTTAGACACGACGCGACGGGATCGCCATCCGACACCCGGCGTACGTCGATAAAAAAGGTCCTTCTAAGGACCAATACAATGTTCAGAGATGGAGCCAATCCTTTGCCATAACGGAACGAAAAATTATTCCCTATTCGCCATAGCGTGTGTGACGGCGATAAATAGTAAAGTAAGACCTGTTCGAACGCACCGGAAAAAAAATGGCGGTGATAATAGAGTTGAAATTGTATGAGCCATTACCGACGTAAAAGACATTGTCAGCGAATCGGAATAAGCACGTGGCAACGGACTGGCGACAATGTAAATCGCGCCGTTGCAACCGTACATGAATTAGCACGTGGCAACGGACTGGCGACAATGTATATCGCGCCGTTGCAACCATGCATGTTAACAAGAAATGAGCGGCAGATTGCAGGTGAAATTTTATGACAGACTATGAAATACATCGTAAACGAATCAGTGTCACCTTCAATCATTCTTCGTTGCATTTCAGCGAACGCTTTCACTTTTTATACGCTGTATTTCCCATCGTTTACCTTAGCCCAATTATAGCTCCACTTTTCAGTCCCTATGCTTATCACGTTTATTGTTATTATTTTTTTTTTCACATGACATTTATCGCGTACATCTCTCTAGTATGTTCTGGTCCTGAAAAGGACCTTTTATGCGCACAGCGTGATGCTTATGCCTTCTTCTCAGTCTTCTTGGGCAGGAGCACCGCCTGGATGTTCGGAAGGACACCTCCCTGAGCGATGGTAACGCCCGACAGGAGCTTATTCAACTCCTCGTCGTTGCGGATGGCCAACTGCAAGTGACGAGGGATGATTCTCGTCTTCTTGTTGTCCCTGGCAGCGTTACCGGCCAACTCGAGGACTTCCGCGGCCAGGTACTCCATGACGGCGGCCAAGTAGACTGGGGCACCGGCACCAACACGCTCGGCATAGTTCCCCTTGCGGAGCAGACGGTGGATACGACCGACCGGAAACTGAAGACCGGCCCTGCTGGAGCGGGACTTGGACTTCCCCTTCACTTTTCCTCCCTTTCCTCGTCCGGACATGGCTGAATGCTTCTTTATCTGGTAGTGCTGTCTAATCGCTGTCCGCACTACCAGTCATTGGCACCCTCGATGATTGAGGGCATGTTAAAACCGTACCGGTGAGAAAGACTCACCCTTACCGGTCAATTTACAAGAGAATATAAAATGGCATTTGAAAAACTTGGCGGCTGTGTGTGTTTGTGTTTGCGTGAAAGAGAAACTTAATAACTAATCTGGGGAAGTGCTTCCCCAGCTAAAGTTAATAAAGGTGACTAAGGCTAAATAACAGCTAAAATTCTTTTTTTTTTGTATTATTTTCATCCCTATTCAGGGATGCTGTCTGTAGATTTATTTTTTATTTATTTATTTATTTTATTTTTTTTTTTTTTTGTATATATATATAAATATATATATATATAAATATATATATATATATTTTTTTTTTTTTTTTTTTTTTTTCTTCTTTTAACAATTTTCGGATTTTACATACATATTTGGTTTATTGTAGTTAGAATTTCTAAATGCTATCCTTGTGGGGTAATTACGTGATAATTGCGTGAAGCGCGCCGGTAGATTACTTGGCTGTCGTACCGGTTTGGAGCAAGCGGGTGGGAAGTTTGAAAATGAATTATGCCGTGAGGCGGCCTGTTAAGAATGGGAAGTTTAGAAATTAATGAATAAAAACGGAAATAAAGAGAACAGAGGCTTGAAAGCGGACGCCGCGGAAGGCTGTGAAGCGGCCTTCCCAAAGTGGCGGGGGAAACTTGAATCGGGGCGGAGAAATACTTATTGCTTAACCTAAACAAGCGCAAGTCCGTGAAGCGGTTACATCTAGGAAGAAATAAGATATTTAAAATTAACAGAAATAGGATAGACTCATAGGAGAGTAATATCTTTAGGCAGTGTATACTTTTTTTTTTCGTGGGGGGGGATAATCCCAGATATTTCTAAGGAGGGGGTTACCTGTGTGCTTTAAGCGTGCGCGAAATGACATCACTTGTTTGCGGATGAATTCCGCGACGGAAGGGAGTTTGTGGGCGCGACGGACATCGGCCATCCGGGTCAGTTTGCTGATGCGTAACAAGGCCCGGATGGATTTATTCTGGAAAATTTCCAATTGGGTCCAAAGCGACTTGCGGACGGCGAAAACCTCGCAGCCGTAGAGAAGCTGCGGGCGGATAATGGATGTGTAAAGCCGGATTCTTTGAGCTGGAGAGAGAGAGGAACCATTGGCGGTAAGGCAGCCGAGTTGGTTCCGCGCGACTACCGCCTTGCGGCGGCAGTATTCAATCTGAGGCGAGAAGGAGAGCTTTGAATCGAGGACGATACCCAGAAAGCGATGCGACGAGGCTCGTGGAATTCTATGTTTGTTGAGGAGTAGAGGGACGTGCGATGGAAGTTTATTAGTACGTTCGAAGTGAACGTGTGTACTTTTTTCCGCGTTGATTTTTATTTTCCATGTTTTCGTCCATGTATGTATTTTTCTTAGGTGCGCATTTAATTTCGTTATATTAGTGTGGCATTGTCGAGATGAAGCTGCGATCGCGGTATCGTCAGCGTACATATGGATGGATGTGAGTGGAGTAAACGGTAAATCGTTCACGTAAATATTAAATAGAAGGGGGCTTAGGAGGGAGCCTTGTGGCACTCCCGCCCCCGCTTGTCGCGTCGAAGAGAGAGAGTCGCCTGACGTCACGACGAATTGCCGACACGAAAGGAAGCTTTGGATGAGAAGGAGAAGGGGGGAGGGAAAGCGGGAGAGGTGGAGTTTGTAAAGGAGGCCTTCGTGCCAGACACGGTCAAAGGCTCTGGCGACGTCTAAAAACACAGCGTCAGTGACCATTTTCTGGTTAAATCCGTGCGAGATTTTTTCACAAAGGCGGAGGACTTGGTGGTTTGCTGACACGTGCTCTCGAAAGCCCAGCTGTTCGGGGCGGAGGATGTTATTTTCCGAGGCGTGTTTTTGGAGACGATCTAGAAGGATTTTTTCAAAAATTTTCGAAATATTGGAGAGTAAAGTAATCGGACGGCTATTACCGGGAATGGTTGCGTCTTTTCCGGGTTTGGGAAGAAGGAAGATTTTGCCAAGTTTCCAAGGAGAAGGATAGTGGGAACAGATGTAACACTGATTGAAAAGGTCGGAAAGAATGAGCGGGAAGGACGGGATTTTTGAGGCGAGTTTTAATTCTCGGTTTGAGACGTTGTCCAACCCGGGAGCTTTTCTCGGGGAAAGGGAAGAGAGGATAGACGAAATCTCCTTAGCCGAGGTGATCGGTTCCAGAGAAGACGAATTGGGAGGAATGGAGTTTAGAAACTGGCGGATTTCCGGATCGAGAGGAGAAGGGGAAGGATCCACAGACATGGTGGACTCGAGGTGATCGGCCTGGATGTCCGCCTTGCGCTGTGGGTCGAAAATAAATGAATCCCGGAATTTAATCGGGGGATTGGTTGCTTTTGGGCGGCGACGAAGAGATTTCGACAACCGCCACAGGGAATTGTCTACAAAGGATAGGGATTCAATATGACGGAGCCATTCCTGAGCGGAGTAGGCTGAGATAGCCTTTTTTACCTCCGCCGCGAGTTTATTATACGCGGTTTTGAGATCGGGAGTTCTTTCGCGCTGCCAGGTACGTCTGGCAACGTTGCGACGCTTGATTTTAAAGAGAATGTCGGCGGGGAGAGGGTGACGCCCTTCGCCCGCACGTGGTTTGAAAATATCCTTCGTGACCGATCGTCTGGCCTCGGAAAAGGCTTCGGCGACGGCCGAAGCACGGCGGTCGAGAATCTCGGGGGTGGGGGAGGAAAGGGGGGACAGCTGCTCGAGTTTGTTTGCAAGGGTGTCGGGGAACCGAGCCCAGTCAATGACCTGGCGGAGTGGGGGGAGATGGGCTTGCGGCCCAAGGGGAAGACGAAACAGAAGGGGAAAGTGATCCGAGGCGAAGTCTCGAATGACCGAGGGACGCTCGTGGAAGGGGAGGTTGACCGAGAGGGCGAAATCAATTACGGAGCACGTGCGCGGGGACCGGGACACGTGGGTTGGTTCGGAAGGGGCGAGGATGGAAACGGGTTTGCCCTCGATGAAGGCGAGAAGGGTTCGGCCGTTGGTGTTCGTGGACGAGCAATTCCAAGCGACATGTCTCGAATTCCAATCTCCGACGAACAAACCGTTCTTACTCTGAGACGTCAGCAGAGATAGATCGTTTCTATTCAATTTACGTGAGCGACCCGGACTATTGTAAATGGAATAAATGTTAATGTGTCCTAGCGTTGTATGGACTTTTATTCCTAGAGCCTCGATGTTCGTCAAAATGGGAACGTCCAGAAGAGAGTGGGATAAATCACGTTTAATTAGAACAGCTACTCCTCCCCCTGGAGTGTTCCTGTCCAATCTATGCGTAATGTAATGTTCGGAGTAGAAGGAAATGTGTGGTTTTAGAAAGGTTTCCTGTAGGAGGATAATGTCAATGTGGTGCGTGGTAGCGTAGTGTAAAAGTTCGTGTTTTTTGTGGTGTAAGCCGTTACAGTTCCAAGATAGTATTTTTAAATTTGTGCTTAAGATCCCCGTGTGCATATTATGTGTGCATACAGAGTAGCTGTTCTAATATATACATTTTTTTCTCCTGCATTGTGGGAGCGTTTTGAATACCCGACATGATGGAACGAAACCAGCGCAGAAGTTCCGGGCCATCTGGGTTCGCGTTAGATGAAGGGGGCGGGGGAGCTGGGGCGGAAGCCGGAGGAGGAGGAGGGGTAGCGGAGTCACTAGGGTAGGGAAGACCATGCGGTCGAGAAAGGGACTTGGAGGGGAGGGCGGGGAAGGCCGAGGACGAGTCCACAGCTGAGGCGAAGGAGCGGGAGAGGGGGGGAGGAATTCCGGCGGGAATCGCCCGGCCCGAGGCCGCGCGTCGTTCAAAGCTCTTTTTCTTCGCCTCACGGTGAATTTCACAGCCCCGGTAATTCGCTGGGTGATCTTTAAGACAGAGAAAACACGTAGCGGGGGATTCCTTTGATTTTTCGCATGCGGAGCTCAAGTGGGCGCCTCCGCAGCGAACGCAATTCGGGTTTAGGTGGCAGTGGTTTTTTGTGTGGCCGATGCGCTGACAGCGATGGCACTGCACCGGATCACCCGACTTGCGAAATGGAGTTATTTGGACTCGGAGTCCCGCGAGCGCGTGAATGCTTTGAAAAGCCACAGTATCGATATCGCTTGCACAAGAGATGTGGCACACGTTTGTCGGGTAACTCGGGACCGCCTTGAGTTTTAATTTACGCTCCTCGTCTGAAGGACGAGTAGAGTAAATGCGCCGTACTGAATGCACCTGAAAACCCAGCGAATGAAGTTGTTCAAGAATAGTATCATCCGAAACTGATGGGGCGACGCCTCGCAGAGCGAATTCCTTACGTTTGTTCTCGGGGAGCTGGTAGGTGACGAACGGAATGTTCAGTTCTTTTAAGATTCCGTTCACTGAATTGTAGTCTGTGATATTGCTGCACTTTACAACAGCCGTGGACCTGCCTGTGCAGTGGGAAATGGGCGGAATTGAGCAAGCTCGCTGCATGCGAGCATGTAGCTCAGCCCATTGCGAGATGTCTGCAAGCCGAAAAGGAGGAATCCTACCGGCGCGCGTAGGAAGCGACTGAGTCGCTTCAGAGGGCGGCTGCTGAACCGGTCGTGAGGCGGCCGGGACGCTAGCGGGGGGAGAGGTGACCGGTTCACTCAGAAGCGTGAAACGGTTCTGAACCGCCGTTGAAGACGGCGGAGCAGCGGTAATCGCGCCCGATGCCATGGAGCGACGACGCTTATTAGCAACCAGGATAAAACCGTCTTCAGCGGTGGGGGGAATACCATTTTCAAAAACATAGCCATTTTTCGAAGACAAGAAATCGGAATATTGACCGGTAAGGGAAGAGTCACTCACCGGAGAATCCTGATCCGCTCCTACCGCGACGTCCATTGGCACAGGCGCAGGAGTGGTGTCAGGGAGCGTGCTAGAAGTCAGTCGGATGTCTGCGGCACCAGAAGGAGCAGCAGAGGAGGCGGCGTTGGACGGGCGAACGGCAGGAGTCGGCGTTGAGGTGCGGAGATCGGCGAGCAGCTCATCTCTCTCGTTCACTGAGAGAACGGCAAGAGCAGCTCTCGCGGCTGCCACAGCTGATTCCGCGGGAGATGCAGCCATCGCGGAAGAGGAGACGGACGGAGTTAAACACGATTCCGAGATTGCATCCTCGGAAGACGGAAGGTATTGCAGTATAGCCCGGCGACGCAGGGATTGCGTCCCGAGGTTAATGTTGGCGTCCCGACAACCACGGGGATGGAATAGCGGGCCTTCAACGTGTTTTTTTGATGAAATTTTTACACGCATAATCAATTAATTATACAGTGAAGGGCGCACATTCATAGCGGGACATAGACGCCAACGATGACAAGCCCGCTGAGCGGGGCAGGAGGGGAAGGAGGGGAGGGGAAAGTGAAAGGCCACGGCCGAGCGGCGGCGGGGCCTGCACGAGCTGGCGACGCGCAGTCTGGGAGCGCTGCAGGGGGAGGGGGTGGCACGCGACCGGCCTGCCTGGGCGGTCGGGCGAGCGGCGGCTCCGGCGGGCACAAAGGGTCCGCACGGCGGCACTAAGAAAACACAAAGGCGGCCCGAGATTTTTCAAAAGAAAAGGGCGCACAGACGGAAGAAAAACACGTCCGTCCTCAACGAAGGTTGAGCAAAGAATCAAAATCTAATCGCTGTCCGACTCCTGGGCGCATTTATATAGGCTGCCGCCGTCCGAGCGACGCCACATCATGCTTTTACGTGATTGGTCGTCGAGGAGATTCGGCTCACGGAACGGACCAGGGGTACATAAGCAGGCGACTGATGTTAGGCAAAAATACTGAAATCGACCCCGTTCGCCGAACGTGATCACCATGCCACCCAAGACGAGCGGAAAGGCTGCGAAGAAAGCGGGCAAGGCCCAGAAGAACATCTCCAAGGGAGACAAGAAGAAGAAGCGCAGGAGGAAGGAGAGCTACGCAATCTACATCTACAAAGTGCTGAAGCAGGTGCACCCCGACACCGGAATCTCCAGCAAGGCCATGAGCATCATGAACAGCTTCGTCAACGACATTTTCGAGAGAATCGCCGCCGAAGCTTCTCGCCTGGCTCACTACAACAAGCGCTCCACCATCACCAGCCGGGAGGTGCAGACCGCCGTCAGGCTCTTGCTTCCCGGTGAGCTGGCCAAGCACGCCGTCTCCGAGGGGACCAAGGCCGTCACCAAGTACACCAGCTCAAAGTAAATTCCTCGACGGGATTGCTTTGATGCATCCTAACGGCCCTTCTAAGGGCCATGAAATAATCTTCAGTTTTCAAATACCCGACTGCGATGGGCAATCGTCAATACTCGGCCGCAAAGGACGTACATAAATAAACGTAAAGAGTCCCACGCTTTCCTCCGATTCACCAACTACTTACCTGGTGTGCACGCGCGCGGTTCACGAAAAAATAGAGTAAATGTAAAGGAGAAACTTATGACAATAAAAGATGGACGAATTTCTAACCTCCTACTCAAATATATTTTCTACTGCTATGCGTCTGCATTTGATGAAAATGACCGTCGAGATATTAAGGAAAAAATATTATATTCCCATGATTACTTCCCTTTCACCCAGTACTTTTCAAACCACTGACCTGCTATGCTCGTTTCTCAGACGTAAGCCTTGACTTACATGTCTCCCTCCGTCAAAAATAATATGGATTCACGGCGTCCCTCCGAAACTGGTACGCTTGTGGTCACGTTGCTCCTGCTTCACTTCCAGGGGCAGTAAATGACAGGTTCCCACATGCCCTTCCCACGCGGCCGTTTTTCCGCGAAGGCTAATTCCGCTTAACCTCCCGTCCCATCCGCTGCGTCGTAAAACTCCTCGGGGGTTCAACGCGAGGAGGCAGGCAGGTAATGCGACCCGTCCTCGCCCCAAGTTTCTACGTTAACCAGAAAAGGGCTGTCGCAATGACCCACGTGGCATTCCGCACGAGGAAGAAATTTCTGTGGAAACCATGACCCTCGCAAGCATAGAACGCAGCTGGGCAACAGCGTTCCTTGTACATTCACCAAGTCGTGACGAGCAGGCGTCGCAATAAACAAAATGGCGGGCAGTGAGCGCTTCCGTGGATTTTCCATTGTGCTAATTCTATCCAATCAATCAATTCCCAGAAACTATTTCTACGGAATGCATCGTCGTTCACAGCATATGGAATCAGCATCATTCGCACAAATAACAATTTATATAATGGGCACCGGGTTTCCTTCTTGGAAAATCGGCATCTCGCTGAAACAATGTTGATAAACCTCCTCTGAACGAATCCCCCAAGTATTTCAACGTCGAATGAATGATTTTTCATCCTTTTCCGCTATAATTTTGCGATACTGCAACGATTTAACAGCAATTGATTACAAATGCATCGAGACAGACGTGAGAAGTACACCAGTTCTTTGATCACCATGCCTCCAAATGACCGATTCTTGATATAGTTTTGCACCGGGGTCCCTTCCGCGGGACACGAAGGTTTTCCCGGTGCGAGACGGCTCATTCCCTTCCTTTGAACGAAATTAACCTTTCAAGAAATCTTTACTTGTCTTGTCACGCCACAGAACAGAAAATGTTTCTCTAGGCAAAAGTTAAATGGTCCCAGTCCCAACTTACCCGCTAATTTTATTACGTTGATACACAAGGGATGGAAGGCACACGTTAATGTTGTTTATTTCTTTGCGGGATTAGGAAAATGAAATCTAGGGAAAAGAGGTCGAAGTTTGACGTGAAAGAAGAATCTTTAAAATTAGCGGCCGGTATAATCATTTATGAGATGATTGCATAACGTTTTCATTAAGGCAACTCTTCCTACAACTGCTTTCTTTCCGAGTGCATTTCTGACGAAAAAGGTTGCCGCATGTGCCTACCTGTCCGTCCTTTTAGCATTTCTACTTTCTGCAAATTTGGTGAAAATCTTTACCGCATTAGCCCCATTGAAGAATCCACCCCGGCCGTAATTTGACACTTGGTACACGAGATCGTCACATCACCGTATTCGACAACCGATTTCCCGCAGTGGCGTTAACCGAAGGACGCTCGGCTTTGAGGACAATAGTGATTCGTGAAGCGATATTTAATCAGATTCACCTAGTAACAGTGGCCGGGAATGGAATAACGTCCTTGCCTAGGCAACTTAGTAACATACAACTTAACTACGGACGGGAGAAAATGCCGACGAGCCGTGAAGCGGTGTACATTTCATAACGATCGTGTGATTTTAAGACTCATGATATACACCATGACGATTAATTACCTTAGCAGTTGTGGTGATGCTTAATCACCGGGATATCATGTAATGTCATACCAGTCACAGCGAGGCGTTAATACTTAACATCGAACTTTGTCAAATTTGTGTAGTTGAAATCACCCTTATGACATCTGTTAATAAATTCATCCACACAGAGTACCAAATTAGTAAAATATCTCGGGTACGCAGCGATATGTAAACGGAGACAGTTTTTTTTCAAAATCTCGGAATGGATGACAAACATCCTCCATTAGCGAACATTTATGACAGTCATCACCAAAATACCTACCTCCTGCCGTGATAATGTCAAATTTTGCAATGCAACTACTGGTAATAAGAATGATTAAATTCGAGTCAACTAGTGTTACTTTCGAATAACGTTCCCCCATTGACACAACTGTCATTTACATATGAACACTAGAAACTAACACACACGAACGTGCACATAGACCTACGCAACCTTCAGTCGTCTACTTCATCGCGAGTGGATTGAATCCTCTTTACTCCCGATTGACTTTCGCTTCACATTGCAATGATCCCAGATTGGCCGGGGAAAAGACGACTATTTGTTTTCCTGTTCACTGGAATGCTTATTTCGTATCTTTTATGGTGATGTGCTAGGTACCAGACAGCTTAAAATTGTTAATCATCGTTCTTTTATTACTCGTGACGATAAAGTTGCTTCCGCATCGCTAGGAACCTCAAGGAATCAACAATGAACGGGGATGAAATATTTGATGGGTCCACATGTATTGATTAAGTAATGCAGAACGAAGTAGATACTGAGTAATTGAATTAACACAGGGGCTTCTTCGAGACAGAACCGAGAAATGATGTTCCGTGAACTGTCGACGGTGATACGAGTTCCACGAAAGAGAGGTCGTAGAGGAATGAACGGTTCCGGCTGTTAATTCCGCCCCTAGTCCCCCCAACCCGCAAGCACTGGAAACCAGCCTGGATCCCTGATTACGATCCCAGGAAAAATCGTATTCAAGTCTTTCCTACGCCAGATAGTATAATCTGTCATCACTATTGAACGCCGCATCACGCCCCGACGGCTTTTTCCCACGTTTTTTTTTTATTTATTCACAGGAATGTTTTCCAGGTAAGGGCTATTCACTCTACCTCATCCGTCAATCACTATCCCGACCCTCGAAAGTTATAAGGAAAAGTCGACCATTGCTCTAATGAAAGATATTATTCCAACGGCATGGAGGGACACACATTATGTCGATTGGAAAGAAGTGGAAACGATGTGAAATTAGGTTGGAAGCAACTGAAAAATATTGAGACACGAATACAAGCCGTCATAGCTCCGCAACTACGACGAAAGGGATGTGGATATTATCGAGTTAAACGCATCTGTCCTATTTGCTTATGGCGATTGCAATTGCTCTTTCTTTTTTTTCCGTACGCAAAATTAGTTATCGACAGCGGTCACCTCTCCATCACTTAACCCACAGTTGTAACGGTAAATGCCATGCCATTTGATACGTGTAAAACGATCGCTTAAGGTGAGACACCCAGTTAGGTGAAGTAAGGCGCGAGACGCCTGTTTCCCATCGTAATGATCGCGCATACAATCCCGCGATGCGCCCTATTTTCGCAGTTTCCGTGAATAAGACGTACGGCGGGGGATGTGCACCGAGCGAAGTTGCCGACACGAATTACGTACGCTTACGAGAGCCTGGTTTTCAAGGAGTCGCTTTCACGTTGACTACGTCCCCGAGGTATCCCATCACACAGGGTCATTTAACGTGACATACAGCGTGTGTGTGGGAGGGATTTTTTTTAAGGTCGTAGGGGTGTATTCCGTAACTTGACGGCACCGTGGAGAAAAGCACATCCAACGCATCGCACAGGGAAGGAAGGTGTTTCTTTGTAATAAAAGAAATGAACGCGATAACAAGTCGACGGCAGACGACTCTCCTCTTCGAAAGACGTGCAAGGAAACTAGGGTAGACATCCGCGGAAACGTGGATGTGGCGCCGTTTCAACGACAATAAGAGTTTTCCCGTGATGAAGTATCATTTCGTTTCCGATGACATGCCGGTTGCTACAAATTCATCATCCCGCAACGAGGTACCGACGTCCGAAGCCGTTGGAAACTCGTCACGGCCGGGTCGCCACTGCGCGCCCTCGGCTACTACATTGTTTTTCCCGCCCGCTCACGGGGCTAAAGCATAATTCGGCGCCATCCTCGACTTTGTTGTACGTGAACTTTGACGTCCCATTCGCGTGCGTACAGTTCATTTCTTTTTCCCCTTCGGCCACCCCATGCAACCATTTCGAAGCCCACGCGGACGCGTCGTAAGGCGTGCGCTTAACGGGTGACTCCGTCTCCATTTGCGACTCGATAATCCTTTCCCACGGGCGCGGGAGGTGGGTGCGTCGCGACGCCCCCGAGTCGTCGAAAAATGCATAAACGTCCGCTTACGGGACAGGCACCGGGGAGGAACAGGAGGAAGGTTTGACAGGCGCCGAGTCAGGGGGAAGGCGTCCGAAGGGACCGTCTTCTCGGGGCCGCTTTCCGCGGCCGGCGCGCGGCCCACCGGGTCGCGAGCGCGTCCAATACCAGGTGAAGGATGGCCTCGAACGTACGTTACCTCGGATCTCGAGGAATCGACCCCGGTAGAAACGTGCGCAACGTTTATTCCCGGGTACGCCTTCGACAGGACGACAACCCGTATTTTGACGACCCGCTGCACACGAACTGGGCTCGCCAAACGCCTGGCGCCGCCACGGCCGACAGGGTGGAACCCTGACGGGCGCCGCGGCGCAAGGCGCCCTCGTTACGCGCCCCCGACACTCTCCGAAACGCGAAAGTCGGAGGAGGAGTGGAGTACAAACAATCCGAGAAGCGCACCGGAGGCGAGAGGAAGAGATCGTATTTTGCTCCGAAATGGTACGATAGCAAGGTGGACTTTCGTATGAAATCCTGTCTTGGTAATTTTCTCTTTCTATCATCACGCAGCAGCCGATAACATGGCAGACGCAGCATCTGGAGCAGCGGCAGCCGCACCACCGGCAGCCCAGCCTTCGGGCACCGTCGCAGTAAAACCCCTGCCTTCTTCAGGAACCTCCGCGGCTTCCAAGAAGGCCAGCAAGGGCGGAGCAGCCAAGAAGGCTCGCGCAAAGCCGTCGCACCCGCCCACTTCCGAGATGGTTAACAACGCAGTCAAGGGCCTCAAGGAGCGCGGTGGCTCTTCCCTTCAAGCCATCAAGAAGTACATCGCAGCCAGCTACAAAGTGGACGCCGAGAGGCTCTCGCCTTTCATCAAGAAGTACCTCAAGGCGGCCGTCACCGCCGGAACTCTCGTCCAGACCAAGGGAAAGGGCGCCTCAGGTTCCTTCAAGCTGAGCCACAGCAAGAAGGCCGCACCCGCGGCAGCCAGCGGGACGACCAAGGCGAAAAAGGTCGTCAAGAAGACGGGAGTAAAGAAACCGAAAGCGGTCGGAGCCAAGAAGTCCTCCGAGAAGGCGTCCAGTGGCACCAAGAGGTCCGCGCCCAAGGAGCGAAGCAAGTCCGCGCCACCAGCCAAGAAGGCGAAGAAGGCGGCGGACAAGCCAAAGAAGAAGCCGGCGGCTGGGAAACCCGCCGCCAAGGCGGCAAAGTCCCCGTCGAAGGCGAAAAAGGCGGCCACCAAACCCAAGACCCCCAAGCCCAAGAAGACGCCCACCAAGGCCAAGCCCGCCGCCAAGAAACCTTCCGCCGCCCAGAAAAAGAAGTGAACCATCACTGCTTCGCCACCGGCGCACCTAGGACAGCAGACAGCGTCCAATCTCGGTCCTTTTTAGGACCATCATGTCTTCCAAAGATGCTTGCCACTCAATGCCCACGCCACCGAGCACGCCCAAAGTTAACATTTATCATGATTAATGCCATGCAAAAACAACGGTCCTATTTAAAATTGATGATGCGACATGGACGGACGAAAAAAAAAAAATTAAGAATAACATTCATAGAACGTGTAAAATGAACAACACGTCACGGAGTATTGTTTTCTTTTCGTAAAGCGCGTCGGGTAAGTTTTCGCACGAACTTTTATTTCATCTCATTTCATGCGTGGCCGTGCCAACGCACTTGCCATGCGCAAAGGAAATTTCATGTCGTCCATCATTCCAATGGATTTACATCGTCGTCAATTATTGTGCGATCGTGCTAAATTCAAACTTTTAAGTATGTACTGGTCCTGAAAAGGACCTTTGTTTTTCGGCCGAAAGTAGCTTTCTAAGCTCGCTCTCCGCGGATACGGCGGGCCAGCTGGATGTCCTTGGGCATGATGGTCACACGCTTAGCGTGGATGGCGCAGAGGTTGGTGTCCTCAAAGAGACCCACTAGGTAAGCCTCGCTGGCCTCCTGGAGAGCCATGACGGCGGAGCTCTGGAACCGAAGATCGGTCTTGAAGTCCTGGGCGATCTCACGCACCAGGCGCTGGAAGGGCAGCTTGCGGATGAGGAGCTCCGTGCTCTTCTGGTATCTCCTGATCTCACGAAGGGCCACGGTACCGGGGCGGTACCTGTGGGGCTTCTTGACGCCTCCCGTCGCCGGCGCGCTCTTGCGAGCGGCCTTGGTGGCCAGCTGCTTCCTCGGGGCCTTTCCTCCGGTGGACTTGCGGGCTGTCTGCTTCGTACGTGCCATTTCTGCGATCTGTAAAAAGCCGGGTCAACGCCGTCTTTTAAGCACTTCCGAGAATGGCGCCAGATAGTACGGGCGACGCTGATTGGTGGAGAGGTCGGGTACGTCATCGCCGCGGCGGCGACGTTTATAAATACCGGCGAAGGTGCATTTCAGGTCATCAGACAGCAGCCCTTACTACGAGCAGACTACAGAGATGACTGGACGCGGCAAGGGAGGAAAAGGCCTGGGAAAGGGAGGAGCCAAACGTCATCGCAAAGTTCTCCGCGATAACATCCAGGGCATCACCAAGCCGGCCATCCGCCGTCTCGCCCGCCGAGGTGGAGTGAAGCGTATCTCCGGACTCATCTACGAGGAGACGCGCGGTGTGCTCAAGGTGTTCCTTGAGAACGTTATTCGTGACGCCGTCACCTACACCGAACACGCCAAGAGGAAGACCGTCACAGCCATGGACGTCGTGTACGCACTCAAGAGACAGGGCCGCACTCTCTACGGGTTTGGCGGTTAGACACGACGCGACGGGATCGCCATCCGACACCCGGCGTACGTCGATAAAAAAGGTCCTTCTAAGGACCAATACAATGTTCAGAGATGGAGCCAATCCTTTGCCATAACGGAACGAAAAATTATTCCCTATTCGCCATAGCGTGTGTGACGGCGATAAATAGTAAAGTAAGACCTGTTCGAACGCACCGGAAAAAAAATGGCGGTGATAATAGAGTTGAAATTGTATGAGCCATTACCGACGTAAAAGACATTGTCAGCGAATCGGAATAAGCACGTGGCAACGGACTGGCGACAATGTAAATCGCGCCGTTGCAACCGTACATGAATTAGCACGTGGCAACGGACTGGCGACAATGTATATCGCGCCGTTGCAACCATGCATGTTAACAAGAAATGAGCGGCAGATTGCAGGTGAAATTTTATGACAGACTATGAAATACATCGTAAACGAATCAGTGTCACCTTCAATCATTCTTCGTTGCATTTCAGCGAACGCTTTCACTTTTTATACGCTGTATTTCCCATCGTTTACCTTAGCCCAATTATAGCTCCACTTTTCAGTCCCTATGCTTATCACGTTTATTGTTATTATTTTTTTTTTCACATGACATTTATCGCGTACATCTCTCTAGTATGTTCTGGTCCTGAAAAGGACCTTTTATGCGCACAGCGTGATGCTTATGCCTTCTTCTCAGTCTTCTTGGGCAGGAGCACCGCCTGGATGTTCGGAAGGACACCTCCCTGAGCGATGGTAACGCCCGACAGGAGCTTATTCAACTCCTCGTCGTTGCGGATGGCCAACTGCAAGTGACGAGGGATGATTCTCGTCTTCTTGTTGTCCCTGGCAGCGTTACCGGCCAACTCGAGGACTTCCGCGGCCAGGTACTCCATGACGGCGGCCAAGTAGACTGGGGCACCGGCACCAACACGCTCGGCATAGTTCCCCTTGCGGAGCAGACGGTGGATACGACCGACCGGAAACTGAAGACCGGCCCTGCTGGAGCGGGACTTGGACTTCCCCTTCACTTTTCCTCCCTTTCCTCGTCCGGACATGGCTGAATGCTTCTTTATCTGGTAGTGCTGTCTAATCGCTGTCCGACTCCTGGGCGCATTTATATAGGCTGCCGCCGTCCGAGCGACGCCACATCATGCTTTTACGTGATTGGTCGTCGAGGAGATTCGGCTCACGGAACGGACCAGGGGTACATAAGCAGGCGACTGATGTTAGGCAAAAATACTGAAATCGACCCCGTTCGCCGAACGTGATCACCATGCCACCCAAGACGAGCGGAAAGGCTGCGAAGAAAGCGGGCAAGGCCCAGAAGAACATCTCCAAGGGAGACAAGAAGAAGAAGCGCAGGAGGAAGGAGAGCTACGCAATCTACATCTACAAAGTGCTGAAGCAGGTGCACCCCGACACCGGAATCTCCAGCAAGGCCATGAGCATCATGAACAGCTTCGTCAACGACATTTTCGAGAGAATCGCCGCCGAAGCTTCTCGCCTGGCTCACTACAACAAGCGCTCCACCATCACCAGCCGGGAGGTGCAGACCGCCGTCAGGCTCTTGCTTCCCGGTGAGCTGGCCAAGCACGCCGTCTCCGAGGGGACCAAGGCCGTCACCAAGTACACCAGCTCAAAGTAAATTCCTCGACGGGATTGCTTTGATGCATCCTAACGGCCCTTCTAAGGGCCATGAAATAATCTTCAGTTTTCAAATACCCGACTGCGATGGGCAATCGTCAATACTCGGCCGCAAAGGACGTACATAAATAAACGTAAAGAGTCCCACGCTTTCCTCCGATTCACCAACTACTTACCTGGTGTGCACGCGCGCGGTTCACGAAAAAATAGAGTAAATGTAAAGGAGAAACTTATGACAATAAAAGATGGACGAATTTCTAACCTCCTACTCAAATATATTTTCTACTGCTATGCGTCTGCATTTGATGAAAATGACCGTCGAGATATTAAGGAAAAAATATTATATTCCCATGATTACTTCCCTTTCACCCAGTACTTTTCAAACCACTGACCTGCTATGCTCGTTTCTCAGACGTAAGCCTTGACTTACATGTCTCCCTCCGTCAAAAATAATATGGATTCACGGCGTCCCTCCGAAACTGGTACGCTTGTGGTCACGTTGCTCCTGCTTCACTTCCAGGGGCAGTAAATGACAGGTTCCCACATGCCCTTCCCACGCGGCCGTTTTTCCGCGAAGGCTAATTCCGCTTAACCTCCCGTCCCATCCGCTGCGTCGTAAAACTCCTCGGGGGTTCAACGCGAGGAGGCAGGCAGGTAATGCGACCCGTCCTCGCCCCAAGTTTCTACGTTAACCAGAAAAGGGCTGTCGCAATGACCCACGTGGCATTCCGCACGAGGAAGAAATTTCTGTGGAAACCATGACCCTCGCAAGCATAGAACGCAGCTGGGCAACAGCGTTCCTTGTACATTCACCAAGTCGTGACGAGCAGGCGTCGCAATAAACAAAATGGCGGGCAGTGAGCGCTTCCGTGGATTTTCCATTGTGCTAATTCTATCCAATCAATCAATTCCCAGAAACTATTTCTACGGAATGCATCGTCGTTCACAGCATATGGAATCAGCATCATTCGCACAAATAACAATTTATATAATGGGCACCGGGTTTCCTTCTTGGAAAATCGGCATCTCGCTGAAACAATGTTGATAAACCTCCTCTGAACGAATCCCCCAAGTATTTCAACGTCGAATGAATGATTTTTCATCCTTTTCCGCTATAATTTTGCGATACTGCAACGATTTAACAGCAATTGATTACAAATGCATCGAGACAGACGTGAGAAGTACACCAGTTCTTTGATCACCATGCCTCCAAATGACCGATTCTTGATATAGTTTTGCACCGGGGTCCCTTCCGCGGGACACGAAGGTTTTCCCGGTGCGAGACGGCTCATTCCCTTCCTTTGAACGAAATTAACCTTTCAAGAAATCTTTACTTGTCTTGTCACGCCACAGAACAGAAAATGTTTCTCTAGGCAAAAGTTAAATGGTCCCAGTCCCAACTTACCCGCTAATTTTATTACGTTGATACACAAGGGATGGAAGGCACACGTTAATGTTGTTTATTTCTTTGCGGGATTAGGAAAATGAAATCTAGGGAAAAGAGGTCGAAGTTTGACGTGAAAGAAGAATCTTTAAAATTAGCGGCCGGTATAATCATTTATGAGATGATTGCATAACGTTTTCATTAAGGCAACTCTTCCTACAACTGCTTTCTTTCCGAGTGCATTTCTGACGAAAAAGGTTGCCGCATGTGCCTACCTGTCCGTCCTTTTAGCATTTCTACTTTCTGCAAATTTGGTGAAAATCTTTACCGCATTAGCCCCATTGAAGAATCCACCCCGGCCGTAATTTGACACTTGGTACACGAGATCGTCACATCACCGTATTCGACAACCGATTTCCCGCAGTGGCGTTAACCGAAGGACGCTCGGCTTTGAGGACAATAGTGATTCGTGAAGCGATATTTAATCAGATTCACCTAGTAACAGTGGCCGGGAATGGAATAACGTCCTTGCCTAGGCAACTTAGTAACATACAACTTAACTACGGACGGGAGAAAATGCCGACGAGCCGTGAAGCGGTGTACATTTCATAACGATCGTGTGATTTTAAGACTCATGATATACACCATGACGATTAATTACCTTAGCAGTTGTGGTGATGCTTAATCACCGGGATATCATGTAATGTCATACCAGTCACAGCGAGGCGTTAATACTTAACATCGAACTTTGTCAAATTTGTGTAGTTGAAATCACCCTTATGACATCTGTTAATAAATTCATCCACACAGAGTACCAAATTAGTAAAATATCTCGGGTACGCAGCGATATGTAAACGGAGACAGTTTTTTTTCAAAATCTCGGAATGGATGACAAACATCCTCCATTAGCGAACATTTATGACAGTCATCACCAAAATACCTACCTCCTGCCGTGATAATGTCAAATTTTGCAATGCAACTACTGGTAATAAGAATGATTAAATTCGAGTCAACTAGTGTTACTTTCGAATAACGTTCCCCCATTGACACAACTGTCATTTACATATGAACACTAGAAACTAACACACACGAACGTGCACATAGACCTACGCAACCTTCAGTCGTCTACTTCATCGCGAGTGGATTGAATCCTCTTTACTCCCGATTGACTTTCGCTTCACATTGCAATGATCCCAGATTGGCCGGGGAAAAGACGACTATTTGTTTTCCTGTTCACTGGAATGCTTATTTCGTATCTTTTATGGTGATGTGCTAGGTACCAGACAGCTTAAAATTGTTAATCATCGTTCTTTTATTACTCGTGACGATAAAGTTGCTTCCGCATCGCTAGGAACCTCAAGGAATCAACAATGAACGGGGATGAAATATTTGATGGGTCCACATGTATTGATTAAGTAATGCAGAACGAAGTAGATACTGAGTAATTGAATTAACACAGGGGCTTCTTCGAGACAGAACCGAGAAATGATGTTCCGTGAACTGTCGACGGTGATACGAGTTCCACGAAAGAGAGGTCGTAGAGGAATGAACGGTTCCGGCTGTTAATTCCGCCCCTAGTCCCCCCAACCCGCAAGCACTGGAAACCAGCCTGGATCCCTGATTACGATCCCAGGAAAAATCGTATTCAAGTCTTTCCTACGCCAGATAGTATAATCTGTCATCACTATTGAACGCCGCATCACGCCCCGACGGCTTTTTCCCACGTTTTTTTTTTATTTATTCACAGGAATGTTTTCCAGGTAAGGGCTATTCACTCTACCTCATCCGTCAATCACTATCCCGACCCTCGAAAGTTATAAGGAAAAGTCGACCATTGCTCTAATGAAAGATATTATTCCAACGGCATGGAGGGACACACATTATGTCGATTGGAAAGAAGTGGAAACGATGTGAAATTAGGTTGGAAGCAACTGAAAAATATTGAGACACGAATACAAGCCGTCATAGCTCCGCAACTACGACGAAAGGGATGTGGATATTATCGAGTTAAACGCATCTGTCCTATTTGCTTATGGCGATTGCAATTGCTCTTTCTTTTTTTTCCGTACGCAAAATTAGTTATCGACAGCGGTCACCTCTCCATCACTTAACCCACAGTTGTAACGGTAAATGCCATGCCATTTGATACGTGTAAAACGATCGCTTAAGGTGAGACACCCAGTTAGGTGAAGTAAGGCGCGAGACGCCTGTTTCCCATCGTAATGATCGCGCATACAATCCCGCGATGCGCCCTATTTTCGCAGTTTCCGTGAATAAGACGTACGGCGGGGGATGTGCACCGAGCGAAGTTGCCGACACGAATTACGTACGCTTACGAGAGCCTGGTTTTCAAGGAGTCGCTTTCACGTTGACTACGTCCCCGAGGTATCCCATCACACAGGGTCATTTAACGTGACATACAGCGTGTGTGTGGGAGGGATTTTTTTTAAGGTCGTAGGGGTGTATTCCGTAACTTGACGGCACCGTGGAGAAAAGCACATCCAACGCATCGCACAGGGAAGGAAGGTGTTTCTTTGTAATAAAAGAAATGAACGCGATAACAAGTCGACGGCAGACGACTCTCCTCTTCGAAAGACGTGCAAGGAAACTAGGGTAGACATCCGCGGAAACGTGGATGTGGCGCCGTTTCAACGACAATAAGAGTTTTCCCGTGATGAAGTATCATTTCGTTTCCGATGACATGCCGGTTGCTACAAATTCATCATCCCGCAACGAGGTACCGACGTCCGAAGCCGTTGGAAACTCGTCACGGCCGGGTCGCCACTGCGCGCCCTCGGCTACTACATTGTTTTTCCCGCCCGCTCACGGGGCTAAAGCATAATTCGGCGCCATCCTCGACTTTGTTGTACGTGAACTTTGACGTCCCATTCGCGTGCGTACAGTTCATTTCTTTTTCCCCTTCGGCCACCCCATGCAACCATTTCGAAGCCCACGCGGACGCGTCGTAAGGCGTGCGCTTAACGGGTGACTCCGTCTCCATTTGCGACTCGATAATCCTTTCCCACGGGCGCGGGAGGTGGGTGCGTCGCGACGCCCCCGAGTCGTCGAAAAATGCATAAACGTCCGCTTACGGGACAGGCACCGGGGAGGAACAGGAGGAAGGTTTGACAGGCGCCGAGTCAGGGGGAAGGCGTCCGAAGGGACCGTCTTCTCGGGGCCGCTTTCCGCGGCCGGCGCGCGGCCCACCGGGTCGCGAGCGCGTCCAATACCAGGTGAAGGATGGCCTCGAACGTACGTTACCTCGGATCTCGAGGAATCGACCCCGGTAGAAACGTGCGCAACGTTTATTCCCGGGTACGCCTTCGACAGGACGACAACCCGTATTTTGACGACCCGCTGCACACGAACTGGGCTCGCCAAACGCCTGGCGCCGCCACGGCCGACAGGGTGGAACCCTGACGGGCGCCGCGGCGCAAGGCGCCCTCGTTACGCGCCCCCGACACTCTCCGAAACGCGAAAGTCGGAGGAGGAGTGGAGTACAAACAATCCGAGAAGCGCACCGGAGGCGAGAGGAAGAGATCGTATTTTGCTCCGAAATGGTACGATAGCAAGGTGGACTTTCGTATGAAATCCTGTCTTGGTAATTTTCTCTTTCTATCATCACGCAGCAGCCGATAACATGGCAGACGCAGCATCTGGAGCAGTGGCAGCCGCACCACCGGCAGCCCAGCCTTCGGGCACCGTCGCAGTAAAACCCCTGCCTTCTTCAGGAACCTCCGCGGCTTCCAAGAAGGCCAGCAAGGGCGGAGCAGCCAAGAAGGCTCGCGCAAAGCCGTCGCACCCGCCCACTTCCGAGATGGTTAACAACGCAGTCAAGGGCCTCAAGGAGCGCGGTGGCTCTTCCCTTCAAGCCATCAAGAAGTACATCGCAGCCAGCTACAAAGTGGACGCCGAGAGGCTCTCGCCTTTCATCAAGAAGTACCTCAAGGCGGCCGTCACCGCCGGAACTCTCGTCCAGACCAAGGGAAAGGGCGCCTCAGGTTCCTTCAAGCTGAGCCACAGCAAGAAGGCCGCACCCGCGGCAGCCAGCGGGACGACCAAGGCGAAAAAGGTCGTCAAGAAGACGGGAGTAAAGAAACCGAAAGCGGTCGGAGCCAAGAAGTCCTCCGAGAAGGCGTCCAGTGGCACCAAGAGGTCCGCGCCCAAGGAGCGAAGCAAGTCCGCGCCACCAGCCAAGAAGGCGAAGAAGGCGGCGGACAAGCCAAAGAAGAAGCCGGCGGCTGGGAAACCCGCCGCCAAGGCGGCAAAGTCCCCGTCGAAGGCGAAAAAGGCGGCCACCAAACCCAAGACCCCCAAGCCCAAGAAGACGCCCACCAAGGCCAAGCCCGCCGCCAAGAAACCTTCCGCCGCCCAGAAAAAGAAGTGAACCATCACTGCTTCGCCACCGGCGCACCTAGGACAGCAGACAGCGTCCAATCTCGGTCCTTTTTAGGACCATCATGTCTTCCAAAGATGCTTGCCACTCAATGCCCACGCCACCGAGCACGCCCAAAGTTAACATTTATCATGATTAATGCCATGCAAAAACAACGGTCCTATTTAAAATTGATGATGCGACATGGACGGACGAAAAAAAAAAAATTAAGAATAACATTCATAGAACGTGTAAAATGAACAACACGTCACGGAGTATTGTTTTCTTTTCGTAAAGCGCGTCGGGTAAGTTTTCGCACGAACTTTTATTTCATCTCATTTCATGCGTGGCCGTGCCAACGCACTTGCCATGCGCAAAGGAAATTTCATGTCGTCCATCATTCCAATGGATTTACATCGTCGTCAATTATTGTGCGATCGTGCTAAATTCAAACTTTTAAGTATGTACTGGTCCTGAAAAGGACCTTTGTTTTTCGGCCGAAAGTAGCTTTCTAAGCTCGCTCTCCGCGGATACGGCGGGCCAGCTGGATGTCCTTGGGCATGATGGTCACACGCTTAGCGTGGATGGCGCAGAGGTTGGTGTCCTCAAAGAGACCCACTAGGTAAGCCTCGCTGGCCTCCTGGAGAGCCATGACGGCGGAGCTCTGGAACCGAAGATCGGTCTTGAAGTCCTGGGCGATCTCACGCACCAGGCGCTGGAAGGGCAGCTTGCGGATGAGGAGCTCCGTGCTCTTCTGGTATCTCCTGATCTCACGAAGGGCCACGGTACCGGGGCGGTACCTGTGGGGCTTCTTGACGCCTCCCGTCGCCGGCGCGCTCTTGCGAGCGGCCTTGGTGGCCAGCTGCTTCCTCGGGGCCTTTCCTCCGGTGGACTTGCGGGCTGTCTGCTTCGTACGTGCCATTTCTGCGATCTGTAAAAAGCCGGGTCAACGCCGTCTTTTAAGCACTTCCGAGAATGGCGCCAGATAGTACGGGCGACGCTGATTGGTGGAGAGGTCGGGTACGTCATCGCCGCGGCGGCGACGTTTATAAATACCGGCGAAGGTGCATTTCAGGTCATCAGACAGCAGCCCTTACTACGAGCAGACTACAGAGATGACTGGACGCGGCAAGGGAGGAAAAGGCCTGGGAAAGGGAGGAGCCAAACGTCATCGCAAAGTTCTCCGCGATAACATCCAGGGCATCACCAAGCCGGCCATCCGCCGTCTCGCCCGCCGAGGTGGAGTGAAGCGTATCTCCGGACTCATCTACGAGGAGACGCGCGGTGTGCTCAAGGTGTTCCTTGAGAACGTTATTCGTGACGCCGTCACCTACACCGAACACGCCAAGAGGAAGACCGTCACAGCCATGGACGTCGTGTACGCACTCAAGAGACAGGGCCGCACTCTCTACGGGTTTGGCGGTTAGACACGACGCGACGGGATCGCCATCCGACACCCGGCGTACGTCGATAAAAAAGGTCCTTCTAAGGACCAATACAATGTTCAGAGATGGAGCCAATCCTTTGCCATAACGGAACGAAAAATTATTCCCTATTCGCCATAGCGTGTGTGACGGCGATAAATAGTAAAGTAAGACCTGTTCGAACGCACCGGAAAAAAAATGGCGGTGATAATAGAGTTGAAATTGTATGAGCCATTACCGACGTAAAAGACATTGTCAGCGAATCGGAATAAGCACGTGGCAACGGACTGGCGACAATGTAAATCGCGCCGTTGCAACCGTACATGAATTAGCACGTGGCAACGGACTGGCGACAATGTATATCGCGCCGTTGCAACCATGCATGTTAACAAGAAATGAGCGGCAGATTGCAGGTGAAATTTTATGACAGACTATGAAATACATCGTAAACGAATCAGTGTCACCTTCAATCATTCTTCGTTGCATTTCAGCGAACGCTTTCACTTTTTATACGCTGTATTTCCCATCGTTTACCTTAGCCCAATTATAGCTCCACTTTTCAGTCCCTATGCTTATCACGTTTATTGTTATTATTTTTTTTTTCACATGACATTTATCGCGTACATCTCTCTAGTATGTTCTGGTCCTGAAAAGGACCTTTTATGCGCACAGCGTGATGCTTATGCCTTCTTCTCAGTCTTCTTGGGCAGGAGCACCGCCTGGATGTTCGGAAGGACACCTCCCTGAGCGATGGTAACGCCCGACAGGAGCTTATTCAACTCCTCGTCGTTGCGGATGGCCAACTGCAAGTGACGAGGGATGATTCTCGTCTTCTTGTTGTCCCTGGCAGCGTTACCGGCCAACTCGAGGACTTCCGCGGCCAGGTACTCCATGACGGCGGCCAAGTAGACTGGGGCACCGGCACCAACACGCTCGGCATAGTTCCCCTTGCGGAGCAGACGGTGGATACGACCGACCGGAAACTGAAGACCGGCCCTGCTGGAGCGGGACTTGGACTTCCCCTTCACTTTTCCTCCCTTTCCTCGTCCGGACATGGCTGAATGCTTCTTTATCTGGTAGTGCTGTCTAATCGCTGTCCGACTCCTGGGCGCATTTATATAGGCTGCCGCCGTCCGAGCGACGCCACATCATGCTTTTACGTGATTGGTCGTCGAGGAGATTCGGCTCACGGAACGGACCAGGGGTACATAAGCAGGCGACTGATGTTAGGCAAAAATACTGAAATCGACCCCGTTCGCCGAACGTGATCACCATGCCACCCAAGACGAGCGGAAAGGCTGCGAAGAAAGCGGGCAAGGCCCAGAAGAACATCTCCAAGGGAGACAAGAAGAAGAAGCGCAGGAGGAAGGAGAGCTACGCAATCTACATCTACAAAGTGCTGAAGCAGGTGCACCCCGACACCGGAATCTCCAGCAAGGCCATGAGCATCATGAACAGCTTCGTCAACGACATTTTCGAGAGAATCGCCGCCGAAGCTTCTCGCCTGGCTCACTACAACAAGCGCTCCACCATCACCAGCCGGGAGGTGCAGACCGCCGTCAGGCTCTTGCTTCCCGGTGAGCTGGCCAAGCACGCCGTCTCCGAGGGGACCAAGGCCGTCACCAAGTACACCAGCTCAAAGTAAATTCCTCGACGGGATTGCTTTGATGCATCCTAACGGCCCTTCTAAGGGCCATGAAATAATCTTCAGTTTTCAAATACCCGACTGCGATGGGCAATCGTCAATACTCGGCCGCAAAGGACGTACATAAATAAACGTAAAGAGTCCCACGCTTTCCTCCGATTCACCAACTACTTACCTGGTGTGCACGCGCGCGGTTCACGAAAAAATAGAGTAAATGTAAAGGAGAAACTTATGACAATAAAAGATGGACGAATTTCTAACCTCCTACTCAAATATATTTTCTACTGCTATGCGTCTGCATTTGATGAAAATGACCGTCGAGATATTAAGGAAAAAATATTATATTCCCATGATTACTTCCCTTTCACCCAGTACTTTTCAAACCACTGACCTGCTATGCTCGTTTCTCAGACGTAAGCCTTGACTTACATGTCTCCCTCCGTCAAAAATAATATGGATTCACGGCGTCCCTCCGAAACTGGTACGCTTGTGGTCACGTTGCTCCTGCTTCACTTCCAGGGGCAGTAAATGACAGGTTCCCACATGCCCTTCCCACGCGGCCGTTTTTCCGCGAAGGCTAATTCCGCTTAACCTCCCGTCCCATCCGCTGCGTCGTAAAACTCCTCGGGGGTTCAACGCGAGGAGGCAGGCAGGTAATGCGACCCGTCCTCGCCCCAAGTTTCTACGTTAACCAGAAAAGGGCTGTCGCAATGACCCACGTGGCATTCCGCACGAGGAAGAAATTTCTGTGGAAACCATGACCCTCGCAAGCATAGAACGCAGCTGGGCAACAGCGTTCCTTGTACATTCACCAAGTCGTGACGAGCAGGCGTCGCAATAAACAAAATGGCGGGCAGTGAGCGCTTCCGTGGATTTTCCATTGTGCTAATTCTATCCAATCAATCAATTCCCAGAAACTATTTCTACGGAATGCATCGTCGTTCACAGCATATGGAATCAGCATCATTCGCACAAATAACAATTTATATAATGGGCACCGGGTTTCCTTCTTGGAAAATCGGCATCTCGCTGAAACAATGTTGATAAACCTCCTCTGAACGAATCCCCCAAGTATTTCAACGTCGAATGAATGATTTTTCATCCTTTTCCGCTATAATTTTGCGATACTGCAACGATTTAACAGCAATTGATTACAAATGCATCGAGACAGACGTGAGAAGTACACCAGTTCTTTGATCACCATGCCTCCAAATGACCGATTCTTGATATAGTTTTGCACCGGGGTCCCTTCCGCGGGACACGAAGGTTTTCCCGGTGCGAGACGGCTCATTCCCTTCCTTTGAACGAAATTAACCTTTCAAGAAATCTTTACTTGTCTTGTCACGCCACAGAACAGAAAATGTTTCTCTAGGCAAAAGTTAAATGGTCCCAGTCCCAACTTACCCGCTAATTTTATTACGTTGATACACAAGGGATGGAAGGCACACGTTAATGTTGTTTATTTCTTTGCGGGATTAGGAAAATGAAATCTAGGGAAAAGAGGTCGAAGTTTGACGTGAAAGAAGAATCTTTAAAATTAGCGGCCGGTATAATCATTTATGAGATGATTGCATAACGTTTTCATTAAGGCAACTCTTCCTACAACTGCTTTCTTTCCGAGTGCATTTCTGACGAAAAAGGTTGCCGCATGTGCCTACCTGTCCGTCCTTTTAGCATTTCTACTTTCTGCAAATTTGGTGAAAATCTTTACCGCATTAGCCCCATTGAAGAATCCACCCCGGCCGTAATTTGACACTTGGTACACGAGATCGTCACATCACCGTATTCGACAACCGATTTCCCGCAGTGGCGTTAACCGAAGGACGCTCGGCTTTGAGGACAATAGTGATTCGTGAAGCGATATTTAATCAGATTCACCTAGTAACAGTGGCCGGGAATGGAATAACGTCCTTGCCTAGGCAACTTAGTAACATACAACTTAACTACGGACGGGAGAAAATGCCGACGAGCCGTGAAGCGGTGTACATTTCATAACGATCGTGTGATTTTAAGACTCATGATATACACCATGACGATTAATTACCTTAGCAGTTGTGGTGATGCTTAATCACCGGGATATCATGTAATGTCATACCAGTCACAGCGAGGCGTTAATACTTAACATCGAACTTTGTCAAATTTGTGTAGTTGAAATCACCCTTATGACATCTGTTAATAAATTCATCCACACAGAGTACCAAATTAGTAAAATATCTCGGGTACGCAGCGATATGTAAACGGAGACAGTTTTTTTTCAAAATCTCGGAATGGATGACAAACATCCTCCATTAGCGAACATTTATGACAGTCATCACCAAAATACCTACCTCCTGCCGTGATAATGTCAAATTTTGCAATGCAACTACTGGTAATAAGAATGATTAAATTCGAGTCAACTAGTGTTACTTTCGAATAACGTTCCCCCATTGACACAACTGTCATTTACATATGAACACTAGAAACTAACACACACGAACGTGCACATAGACCTACGCAACCTTCAGTCGTCTACTTCATCGCGAGTGGATTGAATCCTCTTTACTCCCGATTGACTTTCGCTTCACATTGCAATGATCCCAGATTGGCCGGGGAAAAGACGACTATTTGTTTTCCTGTTCACTGGAATGCTTATTTCGTATCTTTTATGGTGATGTGCTAGGTACCAGACAGCTTAAAATTGTTAATCATCGTTCTTTTATTACTCGTGACGATAAAGTTGCTTCCGCATCGCTAGGAACCTCAAGGAATCAACAATGAACGGGGATGAAATATTTGATGGGTCCACATGTATTGATTAAGTAATGCAGAACGAAGTAGATACTGAGTAATTGAATTAACACAGGGGCTTCTTCGAGACAGAACCGAGAAATGATGTTCCGTGAACTGTCGACGGTGATACGAGTTCCACGAAAGAGAGGTCGTAGAGGAATGAACGGTTCCGGCTGTTAATTCCGCCCCTAGTCCCCCCAACCCGCAAGCACTGGAAACCAGCCTGGATCCCTGATTACGATCCCAGGAAAAATCGTATTCAAGTCTTTCCTACGCCAGATAGTATAATCTGTCATCACTATTGAACGCCGCATCACGCCCCGACGGCTTTTTCCCACGTTTTTTTTTTATTTATTCACAGGAATGTTTTCCAGGTAAGGGCTATTCACTCTACCTCATCCGTCAATCACTATCCCGACCCTCGAAAGTTATAAGGAAAAGTCGACCATTGCTCTAATGAAAGATATTATTCCAACGGCATGGAGGGACACACATTATGTCGATTGGAAAGAAGTGGAAACGATGTGAAATTAGGTTGGAAGCAACTGAAAAATATTGAGACACGAATACAAGCCGTCATAGCTCCGCAACTACGACGAAAGGGATGTGGATATTATCGAGTTAAACGCATCTGTCCTATTTGCTTATGGCGATTGCAATTGCTCTTTCTTTTTTTTCCGTACGCAAAATTAGTTATCGACAGCGGTCACCTCTCCATCACTTAACCCACAGTTGTAACGGTAAATGCCATGCCATTTGATACGTGTAAAACGATCGCTTAAGGTGAGACACCCAGTTAGGTGAAGTAAGGCGCGAGACGCCTGTTTCCCATCGTAATGATCGCGCATACAATCCCGCGATGCGCCCTATTTTCGCAGTTTCCGTGAATAAGACGTACGGCGGGGGATGTGCACCGAGCGAAGTTGCCGACACGAATTACGTACGCTTACGAGAGCCTGGTTTTCAAGGAGTCGCTTTCACGTTGACTACGTCCCCGAGGTATCCCATCACACAGGGTCATTTAACGTGACATACAGCGTGTGTGTGGGAGGGATTTTTTTTAAGGTCGTAGGGGTGTATTCCGTAACTTGACGGCACCGTGGAGAAAAGCACATCCAACGCATCGCACAGGGAAGGAAGGTGTTTCTTTGTAATAAAAGAAATGAACGCGATAACAAGTCGACGGCAGACGACTCTCCTCTTCGAAAGACGTGCAAGGAAACTAGGGTAGACATCCGCGGAAACGTGGATGTGGCGCCGTTTCAACGACAATAAGAGTTTTCCCGTGATGAAGTATCATTTCGTTTCCGATGACATGCCGGTTGCTACAAATTCATCATCCCGCAACGAGGTACCGACGTCCGAAGCCGTTGGAAACTCGTCACGGCCGGGTCGCCACTGCGCGCCCTCGGCTACTACATTGTTTTTCCCGCCCGCTCACGGGGCTAAAGCATAATTCGGCGCCATCCTCGACTTTGTTGTACGTGAACTTTGACGTCCCATTCGCGTGCGTACAGTTCATTTCTTTTTCCCCTTCGGCCACCCCATGCAACCATTTCGAAGCCCACGCGGACGCGTCGTAAGGCGTGCGCTTAACGGGTGACTCCGTCTCCATTTGCGACTCGATAATCCTTTCCCACGGGCGCGGGAGGTGGGTGCGTCGCGACGCCCCCGAGTCGTCGAAAAATGCATAAACGTCCGCTTACGGGACAGGCACCGGGGAGGAACAGGAGGAAGGTTTGACAGGCGCCGAGTCAGGGGGAAGGCGTCCGAAGGGACCGTCTTCTCGGGGCCGCTTTCCGCGGCCGGCGCGCGGCCCACCGGGTCGCGAGCGCGTCCAATACCAGGTGAAGGATGGCCTCGAACGTACGTTACCTCGGATCTCGAGGAATCGACCCCGGTAGAAACGTGCGCAACGTTTATTCCCGGGTACGCCTTCGACAGGACGACAACCCGTATTTTGACGACCCGCTGCACACGAACTGGGCTCGCCAAACGCCTGGCGCCGCCACGGCCGACAGGGTGGAACCCTGACGGGCGCCGCGGCGCAAGGCGCCCTCGTTACGCGCCCCCGACACTCTCCGAAACGCGAAAGTCGGAGGAGGAGTGGAGTACAAACAATCCGAGAAGCGCACCGGAGGCGAGAGGAAGAGATCGTATTTTGCTCCGAAATGGTACGATAGCAAGGTGGACTTTCGTATGAAATCCTGTCTTGGTAATTTTCTCTTTCTATCATCACGCAGCAGCCGATAACATGGCAGACGCAGCATCTGGAGCAGCGGCAGCCGCACCACCGGCAGCCCAGCCTTCGGGCACCGTCGCAGTAAAACCCCTGCCTTCTTCAGGAACCTCCGCGGCTTCCAAGAAGGCCAGCAAGGGCGGAGCAGCCAAGAAGGCTCGCGCAAAGCCGTCGCACCCGCCCACTTCCGAGATGGTTAACAACGCAGTCAAGGGCCTCAAGGAGCGCGGTGGCTCTTCCCTTCAAGCCATCAAGAAGTACATCGCAGCCAGCTACAAAGTGGACGCCGAGAGGCTCTCGCCTTTCATCAAGAAGTACCTCAAGGCGGCCGTCACCGCCGGAACTCTCGTCCAGACCAAGGGAAAGGGCGCCTCAGGTTCCTTCAAGCTGAGCCACAGCAAGAAGGCCGCACCCGCGGCAGCCAGCGGGACGACCAAGGCGAAAAAGGTCGTCAAGAAGACGGGAGTAAAGAAACCGAAAGCGGTCGGAGCCAAGAAGTCCTCCGAGAAGGCGTCCAGTGGCACCAAGAGGTCCGCGCCCAAGGAGCGAAGCAAGTCCGCGCCACCAGCCAAGAAGGCGAAGAAGGCGGCGGACAAGCCAAAGAAGAAGCCGGCGGCTGGGAAACCCGCCGCCAAGGCGGCAAAGTCCCCGTCGAAGGCGAAAAAGGCGGCCACCAAACCCAAGACCCCCAAGCCCAAGAAGACGCCCACCAAGGCCAAGCCCGCCGCCAAGAAACCTTCCGCCGCCCAGAAAAAGAAGTGAACCATCACTGCTTCGCCACCGGCGCACCTAGGACAGCAGACAGCGTCCAATCTCGGTCCTTTTTAGGACCATCATGTCTTCCAAAGATGCTTGCCACTCAATGCCCACGCCACCGAGCACGCCCAAAGTTAACATTTATCATGATTAATGCCATGCAAAAACAACGGTCCTATTTAAAATTGATGATGCGACATGGACGGACGAAAAAAAAAAAATTAAGAATAACATTCATAGAACGTGTAAAATGAACAACACGTCACGGAGTATTGTTTTCTTTTCGTAAAGCGCGTCGGGTAAGTTTTCGCACGAACTTTTATTTCATCTCATTTCATGCGTGGCCGTGCCAACGCACTTGCCATGCGCAAAGGAAATTTCATGTCGTCCATCATTCCAATGGATTTACATCGTCGTCAATTATTGTGCGATCGTGCTAAATTCAAACTTTTAAGTATGTACTGGTCCTGAAAAGGACCTTTGTTTTTCGGCCGAAAGTAGCTTTCTAAGCTCGCTCTCCGCGGATACGGCGGGCCAGCTGGATGTCCTTGGGCATGATGGTCACACGCTTAGCGTGGATGGCGCAGAGGTTGGTGTCCTCAAAGAGACCCACTAGGTAAGCCTCGCTGGCCTCCTGGAGAGCCATGACGGCGGAGCTCTGGAACCGAAGATCGGTCTTGAAGTCCTGGGCGATCTCACGCACCAGGCGCTGGAAGGGCAGCTTGCGGATGAGGAGCTCCGTGCTCTTCTGGTATCTCCTGATCTCACGAAGGGCCACGGTACCGGGGCGGTACCTGTGGGGCTTCTTGACGCCTCCCGTCGCCGGCGCGCTCTTGCGAGCGGCCTTGGTGGCCAGCTGCTTCCTCGGGGCCTTTCCTCCGGTGGACTTGCGGGCTGTCTGCTTCGTACGTGCCATTTCTGCGATCTGTAAAAAGCCGGGTCAACGCCGTCTTTTAAGCACTTCCGAGAATGGCGCCAGATAGTACGGGCGACGCTGATTGGTGGAGAGGTCGGGTACGTCATCGCCGCGGCGGCGACGTTTATAAATACCGGCGAAGGTGCATTTCAGGTCATCAGACAGCAGCCCTTACTACGAGCAGACTACAGAGATGACTGGACGCGGCAAGGGAGGAAAAGGCCTGGGAAAGGGAGGAGCCAAACGTCATCGCAAAGTTCTCCGCGATAACATCCAGGGCATCACCAAGCCGGCCATCCGCCGTCTCGCCCGCCGAGGTGGAGTGAAGCGTATCTCCGGACTCATCTACGAGGAGACGCGCGGTGTGCTCAAGGTGTTCCTTGAGAACGTTATTCGTGACGCCGTCACCTACACCGAACACGCCAAGAGGAAGACCGTCACAGCCATGGACGTCGTGTACGCACTCAAGAGACAGGGCCGCACTCTCTACGGGTTTGGCGGTTAGACACGACGCGACGGGATCGCCATCCGACACCCGGCGTACGTCGATAAAAAAGGTCCTTCTAAGGACCAATACAATGTTCAGAGATGGAGCCAATCCTTTGCCATAACGGAACGAAAAATTATTCCCTATTCGCCATAGCGTGTGTGACGGCGATAAATAGTAAAGTAAGACCTGTTCGAACGCACCGGAAAAAAAATGGCGGTGATAATAGAGTTGAAATTGTATGAGCCATTACCGACGTAAAAGACATTGTCAGCGAATCGGAATAAGCACGTGGCAACGGACTGGCGACAATGTAAATCGCGCCGTTGCAACCGTACATGAATTAGCACGTGGCAACGGACTGGCGACAATGTATATCGCGCCGTTGCAACCATGCATGTTAACAAGAAATGAGCGGCAGATTGCAGGTGAAATTTTATGACAGACTATGAAATACATCGTAAACGAATCAGTGTCACCTTCAATCATTCTTCGTTGCATTTCAGCGAACGCTTTCACTTTTTATACGCTGTATTTCCCATCGTTTACCTTAGCCCAATTATAGCTCCACTTTTCAGTCCCTATGCTTATCACGTTTATTGTTATTATTTTTTTTTTCACATGACATTTATCGCGTACATCTCTCTAGTATGTTCTGGTCCTGAAAAGGACCTTTTATGCGCACAGCGTGATGCTTATGCCTTCTTCTCAGTCTTCTTGGGCAGGAGCACCGCCTGGATGTTCGGAAGGACACCTCCCTGAGCGATGGTAACGCCCGACAGGAGCTTATTCAACTCCTCGTCGTTGCGGATGGCCAACTGCAAGTGACGAGGGATGATTCTCGTCTTCTTGTTGTCCCTGGCAGCGTTACCGGCCAACTCGAGGACTTCCGCGGCCAGGTACTCCATGACGGCGGCCAAGTAGACTGGGGCACCGGCACCAACACGCTCGGCATAGTTCCCCTTGCGGAGCAGACGGTGGATACGACCGACCGGAAACTGAAGACCGGCCCTGCTGGAGCGGGACTTGGACTTCCCCTTCACTTTTCCTCCCTTTCCTCGTCCGGACATGGCTGAATGCTTCTTTATCTGGTAGTGCTGTCTAATCGCTGTCCGACTCCTGGGCGCATTTATATAGGCTGCCGCCGTCCGAGCGACGCCACATCATGCTTTTACGTGATTGGTCGTCGAGGAGATTCGGCTCACGGAACGGACCAGGGGTACATAAGCAGGCGACTGATGTTAGGCAAAAATACTGAAATCGACCCCGTTCGCCGAACGTGATCACCATGCCACCCAAGACGAGCGGAAAGGCTGCGAAGAAAGCGGGCAAGGCCCAGAAGAACATCTCCAAGGGAGACAAGAAGAAGAAGCGCAGGAGGAAGGAGAGCTACGCAATCTACATCTACAAAGTGCTGAAGCAGGTGCACCCCGACACCGGAATCTCCAGCAAGGCCATGAGCATCATGAACAGCTTCGTCAACGACATTTTCGAGAGAATCGCCGCCGAAGCTTCTCGCCTGGCTCACTACAACAAGCGCTCCACCATCACCAGCCGGGAGGTGCAGACCGCCGTCAGGCTCTTGCTTCCCGGTGAGCTGGCCAAGCACGCCGTCTCCGAGGGGACCAAGGCCGTCACCAAGTACACCAGCTCAAAGTAAATTCCTCGACGGGATTGCTTTGATGCATCCTAACGGCCCTTCTAAGGGCCATGAAATAATCTTCAGTTTTCAAATACCCGACTGCGATGGGCAATCGTCAATACTCGGCCGCAAAGGACGTACATAAATAAACGTAAAGAGTCCCACGCTTTCCTCCGATTCACCAACTACTTACCTGGTGTGCACGCGCGCGGTTCACGAAAAAATAGAGTAAATGTAAAGGAGAAACTTATGACAATAAAAGATGGACGAATTTCTAACCTCCTACTCAAATATATTTTCTACTGCTATGCGTCTGCATTTGATGAAAATGACCGTCGAGATATTAAGGAAAAAATATTATATTCCCATGATTACTTCCCTTTCACCCAGTACTTTTCAAACCACTGACCTGCTATGCTCGTTTCTCAGACGTAAGCCTTGACTTACATGTCTCCCTCCGTCAAAAATAATATGGATTCACGGCGTCCCTCCGAAACTGGTACGCTTGTGGTCACGTTGCTCCTGCTTCACTTCCAGGGGCAGTAAATGACAGGTTCCCACATGCCCTTCCCACGCGGCCGTTTTTCCGCGAAGGCTAATTCCGCTTAACCTCCCGTCCCATCCGCTGCGTCGTAAAACTCCTCGGGGGTTCAACGCGAGGAGGCAGGCAGGTAATGCGACCCGTCCTCGCCCCAAGTTTCTACGTTAACCAGAAAAGGGCTGTCGCAATGACCCACGTGGCATTCCGCACGAGGAAGAAATTTCTGTGGAAACCATGACCCTCGCAAGCATAGAACGCAGCTGGGCAACAGCGTTCCTTGTACATTCACCAAGTCGTGACGAGCAGGCGTCGCAATAAACAAAATGGCGGGCAGTGAGCGCTTCCGTGGATTTTCCATTGTGCTAATTCTATCCAATCAATCAATTCCCAGAAACTATTTCTACGGAATGCATCGTCGTTCACAGCATATGGAATCAGCATCATTCGCACAAATAACAATTTATATAATGGGCACCGGGTTTCCTTCTTGGAAAATCGGCATCTCGCTGAAACAATGTTGATAAACCTCCTCTGAACGAATCCCCCAAGTATTTCAACGTCGAATGAATGATTTTTCATCCTTTTCCGCTATAATTTTGCGATACTGCAACGATTTAACAGCAATTGATTACAAATGCATCGAGACAGACGTGAGAAGTACACCAGTTCTTTGATCACCATGCCTCCAAATGACCGATTCTTGATATAGTTTTGCACCGGGGTCCCTTCCGCGGGACACGAAGGTTTTCCCGGTGCGAGACGGCTCATTCCCTTCCTTTGAACGAAATTAACCTTTCAAGAAATCTTTACTTGTCTTGTCACGCCACAGAACAGAAAATGTTTCTCTAGGCAAAAGTTAAATGGTCCCAGTCCCAACTTACCCGCTAATTTTATTACGTTGATACACAAGGGATGGAAGGCACACGTTAATGTTGTTTATTTCTTTGCGGGATTAGGAAAATGAAATCTAGGGAAAAGAGGTCGAAGTTTGACGTGAAAGAAGAATCTTTAAAATTAGCGGCCGGTATAATCATTTATGAGATGATTGCATAACGTTTTCATTAAGGCAACTCTTCCTACAACTGCTTTCTTTCCGAGTGCATTTCTGACGAAAAAGGTTGCCGCATGTGCCTACCTGTCCGTCCTTTTAGCATTTCTACTTTCTGCAAATTTGGTGAAAATCTTTACCGCATTAGCCCCATTGAAGAATCCACCCCGGCCGTAATTTGACACTTGGTACACGAGATCGTCACATCACCGTATTCGACAACCGATTTCCCGCAGTGGCGTTAACCGAAGGACGCTCGGCTTTGAGGACAATAGTGATTCGTGAAGCGATATTTAATCAGATTCACCTAGTAACAGTGGCCGGGAATGGAATAACGTCCTTGCCTAGGCAACTTAGTAACATACAACTTAACTACGGACGGGAGAAAATGCCGACGAGCCGTGAAGCGGTGTACATTTCATAACGATCGTGTGATTTTAAGACTCATGATATACACCATGACGATTAATTACCTTAGCAGTTGTGGTGATGCTTAATCACCGGGATATCATGTAATGTCATACCAGTCACAGCGAGGCGTTAATACTTAACATCGAACTTTGTCAAATTTGTGTAGTTGAAATCACCCTTATGACATCTGTTAATAAATTCATCCACACAGAGTACCAAATTAGTAAAATATCTCGGGTACGCAGCGATATGTAAACGGAGACAGTTTTTTTTCAAAATCTCGGAATGGATGACAAACATCCTCCATTAGCGAACATTTATGACAGTCATCACCAAAATACCTACCTCCTGCCGTGATAATGTCAAATTTTGCAATGCAACTACTGGTAATAAGAATGATTAAATTCGAGTCAACTAGTGTTACTTTCGAATAACGTTCCCCCATTGACACAACTGTCATTTACATATGAACACTAGAAACTAACACACACGAACGTGCACATAGACCTACGCAACCTTCAGTCGTCTACTTCATCGCGAGTGGATTGAATCCTCTTTACTCCCGATTGACTTTCGCTTCACATTGCAATGATCCCAGATTGGCCGGGGAAAAGACGACTATTTGTTTTCCTGTTCACTGGAATGCTTATTTCGTATCTTTTATGGTGATGTGCTAGGTACCAGACAGCTTAAAATTGTTAATCATCGTTCTTTTATTACTCGTGACGATAAAGTTGCTTCCGCATCGCTAGGAACCTCAAGGAATCAACAATGAACGGGGATGAAATATTTGATGGGTCCACATGTATTGATTAAGTAATGCAGAACGAAGTAGATACTGAGTAATTGAATTAACACAGGGGCTTCTTCGAGACAGAACCGAGAAATGATGTTCCGTGAACTGTCGACGGTGATACGAGTTCCACGAAAGAGAGGTCGTAGAGGAATGAACGGTTCCGGCTGTTAATTCCGCC
>NW_027286153.1:0-38678 GCF_022747635.1 Hetaerina americana
TTTAATTTTAACACGCATTAAAATCGCTATTTCCACTGATAACAGCTCGTTTATATTTAATTTTCGTGTTTTCGATGTGATCGTTAATAATCTCTCAATATTTTCCTTTCAAGTATGTCGAACTACTTTTTTTAATATTCGTTGAATTTTAAATAGCAGAAATTTGTGTTTTGATTTTAAGCGTGCATGTTTCGTGGCGAGTTCACTGAGAACAGCTAGTTCTCATTCAATCTTCGTATTTTCAATGTAATCTCGTATTTTCTTTAACTTTTTTCAATTTCATTGTTTGAAGCGCCATTCTTCATCATTCGTTAATTTATCTATCGAAAATATGTTCGTTAATTTGAACACGGGTTTTATGTGGTATTTCCACAGAAAACTGCTCGTTTTTATTCAATCTACGTATTTTCAAAGAAACCTCGTATTTTTTTTAATTCTTTGATTTTTCGATCGCAAAAAAGTTTTTATTATTATCAACGCGTACGTTTTGTAGCCATTCCACTAAAAACTGCAAGTGTTTACTTTATCTTCTTTTCGTTGTCTTTTAAATCACAAATTTATCGTTATAATTTAAACTAGTATTTGATGTGGTATTTCCAGAGATAACTTCTCGTTTTTAAGTATGTTTTGTGTTTTTGCTGAAATCGTAAATTTTCTCTATATAATTTCCTTCCAAGTTTTTCAAACTACATTTTTCAAAATTCGTTAGTTTTTTAACACCAAACATTGGTGTTATGATTTTCTACGCGCATGTTTTGGGGCGTGTCCACTGAGAAATGTAAGTTCTTTTTCAATCTTCGTATTTTTGATGTAATCTTTTATTTTCTCTAACTTTTTTCAATTTCATTGATTCAAGCGCCTTTCTTCATCATTCGTTGATTTATCTATCGAAAATATGTCCGTTAATTTGAACACTTGTTTTATGCGGTAATTCCACAGAAAACTGCTCGATTTCATCTTCCTACGTATTTTCGATGAAATCGCGTATTTTTTTTAATCCGTTGATTTTTCAATCGAAAAACAGTTGTTATTATTATCAACGCGTATGTTTTGGTCAATTCCACTGAAAACTGCTAGTTTTTACTTTATCTTCTTATTTTCGATGAAATTAATCAATACACATTTTTTAAATTCAAGGTTTTCAAAAGACGTTTTTCATTATTCTTTTTCTTTTAGATCGCAAATTATATCTTTATAATTTAAACTAGTATTTGATGATGGATTTCCACAGAGATTGTTTTTATTTTTTTTTGTGTTTTTTGGTAAAATCGTAAATTTTCTCCCAATTATTTTCCTACAAGTTTTTCAAACAACTTTTTTCAGAATTCGTTGGTTTTTTACCGGCAACTATTGGAGTTATCATTTTCCACGCGCATGTTTTGCGGCATGTCCACTGAAAACGGCTAGTTTTCATTTAATAATCGTATTTTCGATTAACACGCGTACTCTCTCTAAATTTCTTCAATTTAGGTAAATCAAACTCCTTTTTCCTCTATTTCTTCAACGCTAAAAATGTCGTTTTAATTTAAACAAGTTTTTGAAGTGTAGTTTCCACATAAAAGTGCTCGTTTTTATCTTTTTTCCGTGTTTTCAATGAAATCGTTAAGTTTTAAAGCCCTTTTTTCATAATTTGTTAGTTTCTCCATCGAAAAATACGTTATATTGAATGTAAACACGTGTCAATGGTTTTTCCACATAAAACAACTCGTTTAATTATTTTCCGTGTTTTTGATGATATCGTTAAATTTCAAACCCATTTTTTCATCATTCGTTGATTTCTCCACCGCAAAATATATCGTTTGAATTTTAACATCCATTTTAAATTGGTATTACCACAGAGAACAGCTCTTTTTATTTAATTTTCGAGTTTTTGATGAAATCGGTAATTTTCTCTCAATATTTTCCTTTTAAGTATTTCGAATTACTTTTTTCAAAATTCGTTAAATTTTCAATCGCAAAATATGGTTAATTATTTAAACACGTATGTTTTGAGGCGAGTACACTGAAAACTGGTAGTTTTTATTCAATCATCGTATTTTTTATGCATTCACGTATTTTCTCAACGCAGAGTATGTCGTTGTAATTTTAACACGCATTAAAATCGGTATTTCCATTGAGAACAGCTCGTTTATATTTAATTTTCGTGTTTTCGATGTGATCGTTAATAATCTCTCAATATCTTCCTTTCAAGTATATCGAACTACTTTTTTCAATATTCGTTGAATTTTTAATAGCAGAGATTTGTGTTTTGATTTTAAGCGCGCATGACTCGTGGCGAGTTCACTGAGAACAGCTAGTTCTCATTCAATCTTCGTATTTTCAATGTAATCTCGTATTTTCTTTAACTTTTTTCAATTTCATTGTTTGAAGCGCCATTCTTCATCATTCGTTAATTTATCTATCGAAAATATGTTCGTTAATTTGAACACGGGTTTTATGTGGTATTTCCACAGAAAACTGCTCGTTTTTATTCAATCTACGTATTTTCAAAGAAATCTCGTATTTTTTTTTAATTCTTTGATTTTTCGATCGAAAAAAAGTTTTTATTATTGTCAACGCGTACGTTTTGTAGCCATTCCACTAAAAACTGCAAGTGCTTACTTTATCTTCTTTTCGTTGTCTTTTAAATCACAAATTTATCGTTATAATTTAAACTAGTATTTGATGTGGTATTTCCAGAGATAACCTCTCGTTTTTAAGTATTTTGTGTTTTTGCTGAAATCGTAAATTTTCTCTATATAATTTCCTTCCAAGTTTTTCAAACTACATTTTTCAAAATTCGTTAGTTTTTTAACACCAAACATTGGTGTTATGATTTTCCACGCGCATGTTTTGGGGCGTGTCCACTGAGAAATGTAAGTTCTTTTTCAATCTTCGTATTTTTGATGTAATCTTTTATTTTCTCTAACTTTTTTCAATTTCATTGATTCAAGCGCCTTTCTTCATCATTCGTTGATTTATCTATCGAAAATATGTCCGTTAATTTGAACACTTGTTTTATGCGGTATTTCCACAGAAAACAGCTCGATTTCATCTTCATACGTATTCTCGATGAAATCGCGTATTTTTTTTAATCCGTTGATTTTTCAATCGAAATACAGTTGTTATTATTATCAACGCGTATGTTTTGGTCAATTCCACTGAAAACTGCTAGTTTTTACTTTATCTTCTTATTTTCGATGAAATTAATCAATAAACCTTTTTTCAATTCAAGGTTTTCAAAAGACGTTTTTCATTATTCTCTTTCTTTTAGATCGCAAATTATATCTTTATAATTTAAACTAGTATTTGATGATGGATTTCCACAGAGATTGTCTTTATATTTTTTTTGGTGAAATCGTAAATTTTCTCTCAATTATTACCTTCCAAAATTTTCAAACAACTTTTTTCAAAATTCGTTGGGTTTTTAACCGTAAACATTGGTGTTATGATTTTCAGCGCGCATTTTTTGGCAAGTCCACTAAAACGGATTGTTTTCATCAAATGACTGTATTTTGGATGAAATCGCGTACTTTTTCTAAATTTCTTCAATTTAAGTAAATCAAACTCCTTTTTCGTTTATTTATCGATCGCTCAAAATGTCGTTTTCATTTAAACAAGTTTTTTAAGTGTAGTTTCCACATAAAAGTACTCGTTTTTATCTTTTTTTCGTGTTTTCAATGAAATCCTTAAGTTTTAAAGCCCTTTTTTCATGATTTGTTAGTTTCTCCATCGAAAAATACGTTATATTGAATGTAAACACGTATCAATGGTTTTTCCACATAAAACAACTCGTTTAATTATTTTCCGTGTTTTTGATGATATCGTTAAATTGCAACCCATTTTTTCATCATTCGTTGATTTTTCCACCGCAAAATATATCGTTTTAATTTTAACATCCATTTTAAATTGGTATTACCACAGAGAATACCTCTTTTTTTTTAATTTTCGTGTTTTTGATGAAATCGGTAATTTTCTCTCAATATTTTCCTTTTAAGTATTTCGAATTACTTTTTTCAAAATTCGTTAAATTTTCAATCGCAAAATATGGTTAATTATTTAAACACGCATGTTTTGAGGCGAGTACACTGAAAACTGGTAGTTTTTATTCAATCATCGTATTTTTTATGCATTCACGTATTTTCTCAACGCAGAGTATGTCGTTGTAATTTTAACACGCATTAAAATCGGTATTTCCATTGAGAACAGCTCGTTTATATTTAATTTTCGTGTTTTCGATGTGATCGTTAATAATCTCTCAATATCTTCCTTTCAAGTATATCGAACTACTTTTTTCAATATTCGTTGAATTTTTAATAGCAGAAATTTGTGTTTTGATTTTAAGCGCGCATGTTTTGTGGCGAGTTCACTGAGAACAGCTAGTTCTCATTCAATCTTCGTATTTTCAATGTAATCTCGTATTTTCTTTAACTTTTTTCAATTTCATTGTTTGAGGCGCTATTCTTCATCATTCGTTGATTTATCTATCGAAAATATGTTCGTTATTTTGAACACGGGTTTTATGTGGTATTTCCACAGAAAACTACTCGTTTTTATTCAATCTACGTATATTCGAAGAAATCGCGTATTTTTTTTTAATTCGTTGATTTTTCGATCGAAAAAAGTTTTTATTATTATCAACGCGTACGTTTTGTTGCCATTCCACTAAAAACTGCAAGTGTTTACTTTATCTTCTTTTCGTTGTCTTTAAAATCACAAATTTATCGTTATAATTTAAACTAGTATTTGATGTGGTATTTCCAGAGATAACTTCTCGTTTTTAAGTATTTTTTGTGTTTTTGCTGAAATCGTAAATTTTCTCTATATAATTTCCTTCCAAGTTTTTCAAACTACAATTTTCAGAATTCGTTAGTTTTTTAACCGCAAACATTGGTGTTATGATTTTCCACGCGCATGTTTTGGGGCGTGTCCACTGAAAACGACTAGTTTTTATCCAATGATCGTATTTTGGATGAAAACGCGAACTGTCTCTAAATTTCTTCAAGTTAAGATAATCAAAATACTTTTTCGTTTATATCTCCTTCGCTAAAAATGTCGTTTTAAATTAAACAAGTATTTGAAGCTGAGTTTTCACAGAAAACAGCTCGTTTTTATTTATTTTCCGTGTTTTTGATGACATCGTTTAATTTAAACCTCTTCTTTCATCATTCGTTGATTTCTCCATCGCAAACTATGTTGTCTCATTTCAACACGTATTTAATGTAGTATTTCCAGACTACTTTATTCACAATTCGTTGATTTTTCAATCGGAATGTAGGTCGGATTATTTGAAACGCGAATGTTTTGGAGCGAGTCCACTGAAAACTGCTAGTTTTTATTCAATCATCGCATTTTTCATGCATTCACGTATTTTCTTAACATTTTTTCAAATCAAGTCATTTTAACTCTTTTTTTCCTTATTCGTTGTCTTTTACATCGCAAATTATATCGTTATAATTTAAACTAGTATTTGATGTGGGATTTCCAGGGAGAACTCCTCGATTTTATGTATTTTTTGTGTTTTTGGTGATTTCAAAAATTTTCTCTCAATTATTTCCTTCCAAATTTCTCACCTTCTTTTTTAATAATTCGTTGGTTTTGGAAAAATACGTTTTTTTAATGTAATCAAGTATTTTTCTGGTATTTCCAAATAAAACTACTCGTTTAATTTTTTTCCGTGTTTTCGGTGATATAGTTAAATATAAAACTAATTTTTTCATCATTTGTTGATTTCTCCACCGCAAAATATGTAGTTTTAATTTAAACACGTAATTTATGTGGTATTTAAACGGACAACTGCTCGTCTTCATTTACTTTCGGTGATTTCGATGCATTCGTTATTTTACCCTAGATATTCTCCTTTCAAGAGTTACAAACTACTTTTTTCGGTATTCCTTGAAATTTCAATCGCAAAATATGGGTAATTTTCAAAACACGTATGTTTTGTGGCAAGTATACTGAAAACTGCTAGCTTTTTATCAATCTTAATATTTTCGATGAAATGCGTGTTTTCTCTAAATATATTTAATTTAAGTAATTAAATAACCTCTTTTCATCATTTGATGATTTCTTCATCGCAGAGTATGTCCCTTTAATTTTAACACGCATTTAAAATGGTATTTCCTCGATTTTATGGATTTCTTTGTGTTTAAGCTGAAAAGGTAAATTTTCTCTCAATTATTTCCTTCCAAGTTTTTCAAACTTCATTATTCAAAATTTGTTGGTTTTTTAACCGCAAGCATTTGTGTTATGATTTTCCACGCGCAATTTTGCGGTGTGTCCACTTAAAACGGCTAGTTTTCATCCAATGATCGTATTTTGGATGAAATCGCGTTCTTTCTCTAAATTTCTTTAATTTAAGTAAACCAAACTCCTTTTTCGTTTATTTCTCCATCGCTTAAAATGTCGTTTTAACTTAAACAAGTATTTGCAGTTGAGTTTCAACAGAAATGAGCTCGTTTATATCTATTTTCCGTGTTATCAATTAAAATCGTTAAATTTTACACTCCTTTTTTCATGATTTGTTAATTTCTCCATCGAAAAATACGATATTTTAATGTAAACACGTGTGTTGTGGTATTTCCAAATAAATCAACTCGTTTAATTTTTTCTGTGTTTTCGATGATATCGTTAAATTTCAAACCCCTTCTTTCATCATTCCTTGATTTCTCCACCGCAAAATATGAAGTTTTAATTTAAAAACGTAATTTATGTGGCATTCAAACGGAAAACTGCTCGTTTTTATTTACTTTTCGTGTTTTCGATGCAATCGTTATTTATCCTCGCTAATTTCCTTTCAAGAGTTTCAAAAACCTTTTTTCATCATTCGATGATTTCTTTTTCGCGGAGTATGTCGTTTTAATTTTAACACGCATTTAAATTGGTACTTCCACAGAGAACTGTTCGGTTTTTTAAATTATCGTGTTTTTTATGTGATCGTTAATTTTCTCTCAATATTTTCCTTTCAAGTATCTCGAACTACTTTTTTCAAAATTCGTTGAATTATCAATCGCAGAAATTGGTGTGATGATTTTAAGCGCGCATGTTTTGTGTCGAGTTCACTGAGAAATGTAAGTTCTTTTTCAATCTTCGTATTTTTGATGTAATCTTTTATTTTCTCTAACTTTTTTCAATTTCATTGATTCAAGCGCCTTTCTTCATCATTCGTTGATTTATCTATCGAAAATATGTCCGTTAATTTGAACACTTGTTTTATGCGGTATTTCCACAGAAAACTGCTCGATTTCATCTTCCTACGTATTTTCGATGAAATCGCGTATTTTTTTTAATCCGTTGATTTTTCAATCGAAAAACAGTTATTATTATCAACGCGTATGTTTTGGTCAATTCCACTGAAAACTGCTAGTTTTTACTTTATCTTCTTATTTTCGATGAAATAATCAATAAACATTTTTTCAATTCAAGGTTTTCAAAAGACGTTTTTCATTATTCTCTTTCTTTTAGATCACAAATTATATCTTTATAATTTAAACTAGTATTTGATGATGGATTTCCACAGAGATTGTTTTTATGTTTTTTTTGGTAAAATCATAAATTTTCTCTCAATTATTACCTTCCAAAATTTTCAAACAACTTTTTTCAAAATTCGTTGGTTTTTTAACCGCAAAAATTGGTGTTATGATTTTCCACGCGCATGTTTTGCGGCATGTCCACTGAAAACGGCTAGTTTTCATTTAATAATCGTATTTTCGATTAAAACGCTGACACTCTCTAAATTTCTTCAATTTAGGTAAATCAAACTCCTTTTTCCTCTATTTCTTCAACGCTAAAAATGTCGTTTTAATTTAAACAAACTTTTTGGGTGGAGTTTCCACATTAAAGTGCTCGTTTTTATCTTTTTTTCGTGTTTTCAATGAAATCGTTAAGTTTTAAAGCCCTTTTTTCATGATTTGTTAGTTTCTCCATCGAAAAATACGTTATATTGAATGTAAACACGTGTCAATGGTTTTTCCACATAAAACAACTCGTTTAATTATTTTCCGTGTTTTTGATGATATCGTTAAATTTCAAACCCATTTTTTCATCATTCGTTGATTTCTCCACCGCAAAATATATCGTTTGAATTTTAACATCCATTTTAAATTGGTATTACCACAGAGAACAGCTCTTTTTATTTAATTTTCGTGTTTTTGATGAAATCGGTAATTTTCTCTCAATATTTTCCTTTTAAGTATTTCGAATTACTTTTTTCAAAATTCGTTAAATTTTCAATCGCAAAATATGGTTAATTATTTAAACACGTATGTTTTGAGGCGAGTACACTGAAAACTGGTAGTTTTTATTCAATCATCGTATTTTTTATGCATTCACGTATTTTCTCAACGCACAGTATGTCGTTTTAATTTTAACACGCATTAAAATCGCTATTTCCACTGATAACAGCTCGTTTATATTTAATTTTCGTGTTTTCGATGTGATCGTTAATAATCTCTCAATATTTTCCTTTCAAGTATGTCGAACTACTTTTTTTAATATTCGTTGAATTTTAAATAGCAGAAATTTGTGTTTTGATTTTAAGCGCGCATGTTTCGTGGCGAGTTCACTGAGAACAGCTAGTTCTCATTCAATCTTCGTATTTTCAATGTAATCTCGTATTTTCTTTAACTTTTTTCAATTTCATTGTTTGAAGCGCCATTCTTCATCATTCGTTAATTTATCTATCGAAAATATGTTCGTTAATTTGAACACGGGTTTTATGTGGTATTTCCACAGAAAACTGCTCGTTTTTATTCAATCTACGTATTTTCAAAGAAATCTCGTATTTTTTTTAATTCTTTGATTTTTCGATCGCAAAAAAGTTTTTATTATTATCAACGCGTACGTTTTGTAGCCATTCCACTAAAAACTGCAAGTGTTTACTTTATCTTCTTTTCGTTGTCTTTTAAATCACAAATTTATCGTTATAATTTAAACTAGTATTTGATGTGGTATTTCCAGAGATAACTTCTCGTTTTTAAGTATTTTTTGTGTTTTTGCTGAAATCGTAAATTTTCTCTATATAATTTCCTTCCAAGTTTTTCAAACTACATTTTTCAAAATTCGTTAGTTTTTTAACACCAAACATTGGTGTTATGATTTTCCACGCGCATGTTTTGGGGCGTGTCCACTAGGAAATGTAAGTTCTTTTTCAATCTTCGTATTTTTGATGTAATCTTTTATTTTCTCTAACTTTTTTCAATTTCATTGATTCAAGGGCCTTTCTTCATCATTCGTTGATTTATCTATCGAAAATATGTCCGTTAATTTGAACACTTGTTTTATGCGGTATTTCCACAGAAAACTGCTCGATTTCATCTTCCTACGTATTTTCGATGAAATCGCGTATTTTTTTTAATCCGTTGATTTTTCAATCGAAAAACAGTTATTATTATCAACGCGTATGTTTTGGTCAATTCCACTGAAAACTGCTAGTTTTTACTTTATCTTCTTATTTTCGATGAAATAATCAATAAACATTTTTTCAATTCAAGGTTTTCAAAAGACGTTTTTCATTATTCTCTTTCTTTTAGATCACAAATTATATCTTTATAATTTAAACTAGTATTTGATGATGGATTTCCACAGAGATTGTTTTTATGTTTTCTTTGGTAAAATCATAAATTTTCTCTCAATTATTACCTTCCAAAATTTTCAAACAACTTTTTTCAAAATTCGTTGGTTTTTTAACCGCAAACATTGGTGTTATGATTTTCCACGCGCATGTTTTGCGGCATGTCCACTGAAAACGGCTAGTTTTCATTTAATAATCGTATTTTCGATTAAAACGCTGACACTCTCTAAATTTCTTCAATTTAGGTAAATCAAACTCCTTTTTCCTCTATTTCTTCAACGCTAAAAATGTCGTTTTAATTTAAACAAACTTTTTGGGTGGAGTTTCCACATTAAAGTGCTCGTTTTTATCTTTTTTTCGTGTTTTCAATGAAATCGTTAAGTTTTAAAGCCCTTTTTTCATGATTTGTTAGTTTCTCCATCGAAAAATACGTTATATTGAATGTAAACACGTGTCAATGGTTTTTCCACATAAAACAACTCGTTTAATTATTTTCCGTGTTTTTGATGATATCGTTAAATTTCAAACCCATTTTTTCATCATTCGTTGATTTCTCCACCGCAAAATATATCGTTTGAATTTTAACATCCATTTTAAATTGGTATTACCACAGAGAACAGCTCTTTTTATTTAATTTTCGTGTTTTTGATGAAATCGGTAATTTTCTCTCAATATTTTCCTTTTAAGTATTTCGAATTACTTTTTTCAAAATTCGTTAAATTTTCAATCGCAAAATATGGTTAATTATTTAAACACGTATGTTTTGAGGCGAGTACACTGAAAACTGGTAGTTTTTATTCAATCATCGTATTTTTTATGCATTCACGTATTTTCTCAACGCAGAGTATGTCGTTTTAATTTTAACACGCATTAAAATCGCTATTTCCACTGATAACAGCTCGTTTATATTTAATTTTCGTGTTTTCGATGTGATCGTTAATAATCTCTCAATATTTTCCTTTCAAGTATGTCGAACTACTTTTTTTAATATTCGTTGAATTTTAAATAGCAGAAATTTGTGTTTTGATTTTAAGCGCGCATGTTTCGTGGCGAGTTCACTGAGAACAGCTAGTTCTCATTCAATCTTCGTATTTTCAATGTAATCTCGTATTTTCTTTAACTTTTTTCAATTTCATTGTTTGAAGCGCCATTCTTCATCATTCGTTAATTTATCTATCGAAAATATGTTCGTTAATTTGAACACGGGTTTTATGTGGTATTTCCACAGAAAACTGCTCGTTTTTATTCAATCTACGTATTTTCAAAGAAATCTCGTATTTTTTTTTAATTCTTTGATTTTTCGATCGAAAAAAAGTTTTTATTATTGTCAACGCGTACGTTTTGTAGCCATTCCACTAAAAACTGCAAGTGCTTACTTTATCTTCTTTTCGTTGTCTTTTAAATCACAAATTTATCGTTATAATTTAAACTAGTATTTGATGTGGTATTTCCAGAGATAACCTCTCGTTTTTAAGTATTTTTTGTGTTTTTGCTGAAATCGTAAATTTTCTCTATATAATTTCCTTCCAAGTTTTTCAAACTACATTTTTCAAAATTCGTTAGTTTTTTAACACCAAACATTGGTGTTATGATTTTCCACGCGCATGTTTTGGGGCGTGTCCACTGAGAAATGTAAGTTCTTTTTCAATCTTCGTATTTTTGATGTAATCTTTTATTTTCTCTAACTTTTTTCAATTTCATTGATTCAAGCGCCTTTCTTCATCATTCGTTGATTTATCTATCGAAAATATGTCCGTTAATTTGAACACTTGTTTTATGCGGTATTTCCACAGAAAACTGCTCGATTTCATCTTCCTACGTATTTTCGATGAAATCGCGTATTTTTTTTAATCCGTTGATTTTTCAATCGAAATACAGTTGTTATTATTATCAACGCGTATGTTTTGGTCAATTCCACTGAAAACTGCTAGTTTTTACTTTATCTTCTTATTTTCGATGAAATTAATCAATAAACCTTTTTTCAATTCAAGGTTTTCAAAAGACGTTTTTCATTATTCTCTTTCTTTTAGATAGCAAATTATATCTTTATAATTTAAACTAGTATTTGATGATGGATTTCCACAGAGATTGTTTTTATGTTTTTTTGGTGAAATCATAAATTTTCTCTCAATTATTACCTTCCAAAATTTTCAAACAACTTTTTTCAAAATTCGTTGGTTTTTTAACCGCAAACATTGGTGTTATGATTTTCTACGCGCATGTTTTGCGGCATGTCCACTGAAAACGGCTAGTTTTCATTTAATATCGTATTTTCGATTAAAACGCGTACTCTCTCTAAATTTCTTCAATTTAGGTAAATCAAACTCCTTTTTCCTCTATTTCTTCAACGCTAAAAATGTCGTTTTAATTTAAACAAACTTTTTGGGTGGAGTTTCCACATTAAAGTGCTCGTTTTTATCTTTTTTTCGTGTTTTCAATGAAATCGTTAAGTGTTAAAGCCCTTTTTTCATGATTTGTTAGTCTCTCCATCGAAAAATACGTTATATTGAATGTAAACACGTTCAATGGTTTTTCCACATAAAACAACTCGTTTAATTATTTTCCGTGTTTTTGATGATATCGTTAAATTTCAAACCCATTTTTTCATCATTCGTTGATTTCTCCACCGCAAAATATATCGTTTGAATTTTAACATCCATTTTAAATTGGTATTACCACAGAGAACAGCTCTTTTTATTTAATTTTCGTGTTTTTGATGAAATCGGTAATTTTCTCTCAATATTTTCCTTTAAGTATTTCGAATTACTTTTTTCAAAATTCGTTAAATTTTCAATCGCAAAATATGGTTAATTATTTAAACACGTATGTTTTGAGGCGAGTACACTGAAAACTGGTAGTTTTTATTCAATCATCGTATTTTTTATGCATTCACGTATTTTCTCAACGCAGAGTATGTCGTTTTAATTTTAACACGCATTAAAATCGCTATTTCCACTGATAACAGCTCGTTTATATTTAATTTTCGTGTTTTCGATGTGATCGTTAATAATCTCTCAATATTTTCCTTTCAAGTATGTCGAACTACTTTTTTTAATATTCGTTGAATTTTAAATAGCAGAAATTTGTGTTTTGATTTTAAGCGTGCATGTTTCGTGGCGAGTTCACTGAGAACAGCTAGTTCTCATTCAATCTTCGTATTTTCAATGTAATCTCGTATTTTCTTTAACTTTTTTCAATTTCATTGTTTGAAGCGCCATTCTTCATCATTCGTTAATTTATCTATCGAAAATATGTTCGTTAATTTGAACACGGGTTTTATGTGGTATTTCCACAGAAAACTGCTCGTTTTTATTCAATCTACGTATTTTCAAAGAAATCTCGTATTTTTTTTAATTCTTTGATTTTTCGATCGCAAAAAAGTTTTTATTATCATCAACGCGTACGTTTTGTAGCCATTCCACTAAAAACTGCAAGTGTTTACTTTATCTTCTTTTCGTTGTCTTTTAAATCACAAATTTATCGTTATAATTTAAACTAGTATTTGATGTGGTATTTCCAGAGATAACTTCTCGTTTTTAAGTATGTTTTGTGTTTTTGCTGAAATCGTAAATTTTCTCTATATAATTTCCTTCCAAGTTTTTCAAACTACATTTTTCAAAATTCGTTAGTTTTTTAACACCAAACATTGGTGTTATGATTTTCTACGCGCATGTTTTGGGGCGTGTCCACTGAGAAATGTAAGTTCTTTTTCAATCTTCGTATTTTTGATGTAATCTTTTATTTTCTCTAACTTTTTTCAATTTCATTGATTCAAGCGCCTTTCTTCATCATTCGTTGATTTATCTATCGAAAATATGTCCGTTAATTTGAACACTTGTTTTATGCGGTATTTCCACAGAAAACTGCTCGATTTCATCTTCCTACGTATTTTCGATGAAATCGCGTATTTTTTTTAATCCGTTGATTTTCAATCGAAAAACAGTTGTTATTATTATCAACGCGTATGTTTTGGTCAATTCCACTGAAAACTGCTAGTTTTTACTTTATCTTCTTATTTTCGATGAAATTAATCAATACACATTTTTTAAATTCAAGGTTTTCAAAAGACGTTTTTCATTATTCTTTTTCTTTTAGATCGCAAATTATATCTTTATAATTTAAACTAGTATTTGATGATGGATTTCCACAGAGATTGTTTTTATGTTTTTTTTGTGTTTTTTGGTAAAATCGTAAATTTTCTCCCAATTATTTTCCTACAAGTTTTTCAAACAACTTTTTTCAGAATTCGTTGGTTTTTTACCGGCAACTATTGGAGTTATGATTTTCCACGCGCATGTTTTGCGGCATGTCCACTGAAAACGGCTAGTTTTCATTTAATAATCGTATTTTCGATTAACACGCGTACTCTCTCTAAATTTCTTCAATTTAGGTAAATCAAACTCCTTTTTCCTCTATTTCTTCAACGCTAAAAATGTCGTTTTAATTTAAACAAGTTTTTGAAGTGTAGTTTCCACATAAAAGTGCTCGTTTTTATCTTTTTTCCGTGTTTTCAATGAAATCGTTAAGTTTTAAAGCCCTTTTTTCATGATTTTGTTAGTTTCTCCATCAAAAAATACGTTATATTGAATGTAAACACGTGTCAATGGTTTTTCCACAGTAAAACAACTCGTTTAATTATTTTCCGTGTTTTTGATGATATCGTTAAATTTCAAACCCATTTTTTCATCATTCGTTGATTTCTCCACCGCAAAATATATCGTTTGAATTTTAACATCCATTTTAAATTGGTATTACCACAGAGAACAGCTCTTTTTATTTAATTTTCGAGTTTTGATGAAATCGGTAATTTTCTCTCAATATTTTCCTTTTAAGTATTTCGAATTACTTTTTTCAAAATTCGTTAAATTTTCAATCGCAAAATATGGTTAATTATTTAAACACGTATGTTTTGAGGCGAGTACACTGAAAACTGGTAGTTTTTATTCAATCATCGTATTTTTTATGCATTCACGTATTTTCTCAACGCAGAGTATGTCGTTTTAATTTTAACACGCATTAAAATCGCTATTTCCACTGATAACAGCTCGTTTATATTTAATTTTCGTGTTTTCGATGTGATCGTTAATAATCTCTCAATATTTTCCTTTCAAGTATGTCGAACTACTTTTTTTAATATTCGTTGAATTTTAAATAGCAGAGATTTGTGTTTTGATTTTAAGCGCGCATGACTCGTGGCGAGTTCACTGAGAACAGCTAGTTCTCATTCAATCTTCGTATTTTCAATGTAATCTCGTATTTTCTTTAACTTTTTTCAATTTCATTGTTTGAAGCGCCATTCTTCATCATTCGTTAATTTATCTATCGAAAATATGTTCGTTATTTGAACACGGGTTTTATGTGGTATTTCCACAGAAAACTGCTCGTTTTTATTCAATCTACGTATTTTCAAAGAAATCTCGTATTTTTTTTAATTCTTTGATTTTTCGATCGAAAAAAAGTTTTTATTATTATCAACGCGTACGTTTTGTAGCCATTCCACTAAAAACTGCAAGTGTTTACTTTATCTTCTTTTCGTTGTCTTTTAAATCACAAATTTATCGTTATAATTTAAACTAGTATTTGATGTGGTATTTCCAGAGATAACTTCTCGTTTTTAAGTATTTTTTGTGTTTTTGCTGAAATCGTAAATTTTCTCTATATAATTTCCTTCCAAGTTTTTCAAACTACATTTTCAAAATTCGTTAGTTTTTTAACACCAAACATTGGTGTTATGATTTTCTACGCGCATGTTTTGGGGCGTGTCCACTGAGAAATGTAAGTTCTTTTTCAATCTTCGTATTTTTGATGTAATCTTTTATTTTCTCTAACTTTTTTCAATTTCATTGATTCAAGGGCCTTTCTTCATCATTCGTTGATTTATCTATCGAAAAATATGTCCGTTAATTTGAACACTTGTTTTATGCGGTATTTCCACAGAAAACTGCTCGATTTCATCTTCCTACGTATTTTCGATGAAATCGCGTATTTTTTTTAATCCGTTGATTTTTCAATCGAAAAACAGTTGTTATTATTATCAACGCGTATGTTTTGGTCAATTCCACTGAAAACTGCTAGTTTTTACTTTATCTTCTTATTTTCGATGAAATTAATCAATAAACATTTTTTCAATTCAAGGTTTTCAAAAGACGTTTTTCATTATTCTCTTTCTTTTAGATCGCAAATTATATCTTTATAATTTAAACTAGTATTTGCTGATGGATTTCCACAGAGATTGTTTTTATGTTTTTTTTGGTGAAATCATAAATTTTCTCTCAATTATTACCTTCAAAAATTTTCAAACAACTTTTTTCAAAATTCGTTGGTTTTTTAACCGCAAACATTGGTGTTATGATTTTCCACGCGCATGTTTTGCGGCATGTCCACTGAAAACGGCTAGTTTTCATTTAATAATCGTATTTTCGATTAAAACGCTGACTCTCTCTAAATTTCTTCAATTTAGGTAAATCAAACTCCTTTTTCCTCTATTTCTTCAACGCTAAAAATGTCGTTTTAATTTAAACAAACTTTTTGGGTGGAGTTTCCACATTAAAGTGCTCGTTTTTATCTTTTTTTCGTGTTTTCAATGAAATCGTTAAGTTTTAAAGCCCTTTTTTCATGATTTGTTAGTTTCTCCATCGAAAAATACGTTATATTGAATGTAAACACGTGTCAATGGTTTTTCCACATAAAACAACTCGTTTAATTATTTTCCGTGTTTTTGATGATATCGTTAAATTTCAAACCCATTTTTTCATCATTCATTGATTTCTCCACCGCAAAATATATCGTTTGAATTTTAACATCCATTTTAAATTGGTATTACCACAGAGAACAGCTCTTTTTATTTAATTTTCGTGTTTTTAATGAAATCGGTAATTTTCTCTCAATATTTTCCTTTTAAGTATTTCGAATTACTTTTTTCAAAATTCGTTAAATTTTCAATCGCAAAATATGGTTAATTATTTAAACACGTATGTTTTGAGGCGAGTACACTGAAAACTGGTAGTTTTTATTCAATCATCGTATTTTTTATGCATTCACGTATTTTCTCAACGCAGAGTATGTCGTTTTAATTTTAACACGCATTAAAATCGGTATTTCCACTGATAACAGCTCGTTTATATTTAATTTTCGTGTTTTCGATGTGATCGTTAATAATCTCTCAATATTTTCCTTTCAAGTATGTCGAACTACTTTTTTTAATATTCGTTGAATTTTAAATAGCAGAAATTTGGTTTTGATTTTAAGCGCGCATGTTTCGTGGCGAGTTCACTGAGAACAGCTAGTTCTCATTCAATCTTCGTATTTTCAATGTAATCTCGTATTTTCTTTAACTTTTTTCAATTTCATTGTTTGAAGCGCCATTCTTCATCATTCGTTAATTTATCTATCGAAAATATGTTCGTTAATTTGAACACGGGTTTTATGTGGTATTTCCACAGAAAACTGCTCGTTTTTATTCAATCTACGTATTTTCAAAGAAATCTCGTATTTTTTTTAATTCTTTGATTTTTCGATCGAAAAAATGTTTTTATTATTATCAACGCGTACGTTTTGTAGCCATTCCACTAAAAACTGCAAGTGTTTACTTTATCTTCTTTTCGTTGTCTTTTAAATCACAAATTTATCGTTATAATTTAAACTAGTATTTGATGTGGTATTTCCAGAGATAACTTCTCGTTTTTAAGTATTTTTTGTGTTTTTGCTGAAATCGTAAATTTTCTCTATATAATTTCCTTCCAAGTTTTTCAAACTACATTTTTCAAAATTCGTTAGTTTTTTAACACCAAACATTGGTGTTATGATTTTCCACGCGCATGTTTTGGGGCGCGTCCACTGAGAAATGTAAGTTCTTTTTCAATCTTCGTATTTTTGATGTAATCTTTTATTTTCTCTAACTTTTTTCAATTTCATTGATTCAAGCGCCTTTCTTCATCATTCGTTGATTTATCTATCGAAAATATGTCCGTTAATTTGAACACTTGTTTTATGCGGTATTTCCACAGAAAACTGCTCGATTTCATCTTCCTACGTATTTTCGATGAAATCGCGTATTTTTTTTAATCCGTTGATTTTTCAATCGAAATACAGTTGTTATTATTATCAACGCGTATGTTTTGGTCAATTCCACTGAAAACTGCTAGTTTTTACGTTATCTTCTTATTTTCGATGAAATTAATCAATAAACATTTTTTCAATTCAAGGTTTTCAAAAGACGTTTTTCATTATTCTCTTTCTTTTAGATCGCAAATTATATCTTTATAATTTAAACTAGTATTTGATGATGGATTTCCACAGAGATTGTTTTTATGTTTTTTTTGGTGAAATCATAAATTTTCTCTCAATTATTACCTTCCAAAATTTTCAAACAACTTTTTTCAAAATTCGTTGGTTTTTTAACCGCAAACATTGGTGTTATGATTTTCCACACGCATGTTTTGCGGCATGTCCACTGAAAACGGCTAGTTTTCATTTAATAATCGTATTTTCGATTAAAACGCTGACTCTCTCTAAATTTCTTCAATTTAGGTAAATCAAACTCCTTTTTCCTCTATTTCTTCAACGCTAAAAATGTCGTTTTAATTTAAACAAACTTTTTGGGTGGAGTTTCCACATTAAAGTGCTCGTTTTTATCTTTTTTTCGTGTTTTCAATGAAATCGTTAAGTTTTAAAGCCCTTTTTTCATGATTTGTTAGTTTCTCCATCGAAAAATACGTTATATTGAATGTAAACACGTGTCAATGGTTTTTCCACATAAAACAACTCGTTTAATTATTTTCCGTGTTTTTGATGATATCGTTAAATTTCAAACCCATTTTTTCATCATTCGTTGATTTCTCCACCGCAAAATATATCGTTTGAATTTTAACATCCATTTTAAATTGGTATTACCACAGAGAACAGCTCTTTTTATTTAATTTTCGTGTTTTTGATGAAATCGGTAATTTTCTCTCAATATTTTCCTTTTAAGTATTTCGAATTACTTTTTTCAAAATTCGTTAAATTTTCAATCGCAAAATATGGTTAATTATTTAAACACGTATGTTTTGAGGCGAGTACACTGAAAACTGGTAGTTTTTATTCAATCATCGTATTTTTTATGCATTCCCGTATTTTCTCAACGCAGAGTATGTCGTTTTAATTTTAACACGCATTAAAATCGGTATTTCCACTGATAACAGCTCGTTTATATTTAATTTTCGTGTTTTCGATGTGATCGTTAATAATCTCTCAATATTTTCCTTTCAAGTATGTCGAACTACTTTTTTTAATATTCGTTGAATTTTAAATAGCAGAGATTTGTGTTTTGATTTTAAGCGCGCATGACTCGTGGCGAGTTCACTGAGAACAGCTAGTTCTCATTCAATCTTCGTATTTTCAATGTAATCTCGTATTTTCTTTAACTTTTTTCAATTTCATTGTTTGAAGCGCCATTCCTCATCATTCGTTAATTTATCTATCGAAAATATGTTCGTTAATTTGAACACGGGTTTTATGTGGTATTTCCACAGAAAACTGCTCGTTTTTATTCAATCTACGTATTTTCAAAGAAATCTCGTATTTTTTTTTAATTCTTTGATTTTTCGATCGAAAAAAAGTTTTTATTATTGTCAACGCGTACGTTTTGTAGCCATTCCACTAAAAACTGCAAGTGTTTACTTTATCTTCTTTTCGTTGTCTTTTAAATCACAAATTTATCGTTATAATTTAAACTAGTATTTGATGTGGTATTTCCAGAGATAACTTCTCGTTTTTAAGTATTTTTTGTGTTTTTGCTGAAATCGTAAATTTTCTCTATATAATTTCCTTCCAAGTTTTTCAAACTACATTTTTCAAAATTCGTTAGTTTTTTAACACCAAACATTGGTGTTATGATTTTCCACGCGCATGTTTTGGGGCGTGTCCACTGAGAAATGTAAGTTCTTTTTCAATCTTCGTATTTTTGATGTAATCTTTTATTTTCTCTAACTTTTTTCAATTTCATTGATTCAAGCGCCTTTCTTCATCATTCGTTGATTTATCTATCGAAAATATGTCCGTTAATTTGAACACTTGTTTTATGCGGTATTTCCACAAAAAACAGCTCGATTTCATCTTCATACGTATTCTCGATGAAATCGCGTATTTTTTTTAATCCGTTGATTTTTCAATCGAAATACAGTTGTTATTATTATCAACGCGTATGTTTTGGTCAATTCCACTGAAAACTGCTAGTTTTTACTTTATCTTCTTATTTTCGATGAAATTAATCAATAAACCTTTTTTCAATTCAAGGTTTTCAAAAGACGTTTTTAATTATTCTCTTTCTTTTAGATCGCAAATTATATCTTTATAATTTAAACTAGTATTTGATGATGGATTTCCACAGAGATTGTTTTTATGTTTTTTTTGGTGAAATCATAAATTTTCTCTCAATTATTACCTTCCAAAATTTTCAAACAACTTTTTTCAAAATTCGTTGGTTTTTTAACCGCAAACATTGGTGTTATGATTTTCCACGCGCATGTTTTGCGGCATGTCCACTGAAAACGGCTAGTTTTCATTTAATAATCGTATTTTCGATTAACACGCGTACTCTCTCTAAATTTCTTCAATTTAGGTAAATCAAACTCCTTTTTCCTCTATTTCTTCAACGCTAAAAATGTCGTTTTAATTTAAACAAGTTTTTGAAGTGTAGTTTCCACATAAAAGTGCTCGTTTTTATCTTTTTTCCGTGTTTTCAATGAAATCGTTAAGTTTTAAAGCCCTTTTTTCATAATTTGTTAGTTTCTCCATCGAAAAATACGTTATATTGAATGTAAACACGTGTCAATGGTTTTTCCACATAAAACAACTCGTTTAATTATTTTCCGTGTTTTTGATAATATCGTTAAATTTCAAACCCATTTTTTCATCATTCGTTGATTTCTCCACCGCAAAATATATCGTTTGAATTTTAACATCCATTTTAAATTGGTATTACCACAGAGAACAGCTCTTTTTATTTAATTTTCGAGTTTTTGATGAAATCGGTAATTTTCTCTCAATATTTTCCTTTTAAGTATTTCGAATTACTTTTTTCAAAATTCGTTAAATTTTCAATCGCAAAATATGGTTAATTATTTAAACACGTATGTTTTGAGGCGAGTACACTGAAAACTGGTAGTTTTTATTCAATCATCGTATTTTTTATGCATTAACGTATTTTCTCAACGCACAGTATGTCGTTTTAATTTTAACACGCATTAAAATCGGTATTTCCACTGATAACAGCTCGTTTATATTTAATTTTCGTGTTTTCGATGTGATCGTTAATAATCTCTCAATATTTTCCTTTCAAGTATGTCGAACTACTTTTTTTAATATTCGTTGAATTTTAAATAGCAGAGATTTGTGTTTTGATTTTAAGCGCGCATGACTCGTGGCGAGTTCACTGAGAACAGCTAGTTCTCATTCAATCTTCGTATTTTCAATGTAATCTCGTATTTTCTTTAACTTTTTTCAATTTCATTGTTTGAAGCGCCATTCTTCATCATTCGTTAATTTATCTATCGAAAATATGTTCGTTATTTGAACACGGGTTTTATGTGGTATTTCCACAGAAAACTGCTCGTTTTTATTCAATCTACGTATTTTCAAAGAAATCTCGTATTTTTTTTAATTCTTTGATTTTTCGATCGAAAAAAAGTTTTTATTATTATCAACGCGTACGTTTTGTAGCCATTCCACTAAAAACTGCAAGTGTTTACTTTATCTTCTTTTCGTTGTCTTTTAAATCACAAATTTATCGTTATAATTTAAACTAGTATTTGATGTGGTATTTCCAGAGATAACTTCTCGTTTTTAAGTATTTTTTGTGTTTTTGCTGAAATCGTAAATTTTCTCTATATAATTTCCTTCCAAGTTTTTCAAACTACATTTTTCAAAATTCGTTAGTTTTTTAACACCAAACATTGGTGTTATGATTTTCCACGCGCATATTTTTGGGCGTGTCCACTAAGAAATGTAAGTTCTTTTTCAATCTTCGTATTTTTGATGTAATCTTTTATTTTCTCTAACTTTTTTCAATTTCATTGATTCAAGGGCCTTTCTTCATCATTCGTTGATTTATCTATCGAAAATATGTCCGTTAATTTGAACACTTGTTTTATGCGGTATTTCCACAGAAAACTGCTCGATTTCATCTTCCTACGTATTTTCGATGAAATCGCGTATTTTTTTTAATCCGTTGATTTTTCAATCGAAAAACAGTTGTTATTATTATCAACGCGTATGTTTTGGTCAATTCCACTGAAAACTGCTAGTTTTTACTTTATCTTCTTATTTTCGATGAAATTAATCAATAAACATTTTTTCAATTCAAGGTTTTCAAAAGACGTTTTTCATTATTCTCTTTCTTTTAGATCGCAAATTATATCTTTATAATTTAAACTAGTATTTGCTGATGGATTTCCACAGAGATTGTTTTTATGTTTTTTTTGGTGAAATCATAAATTTTCTCTCAATTATTACCTTCAAAAATTTTCAAACAACTTTTTCAAAATTCGTTGGTTTTTTAACCGCAAACATTGGTGTTATGATTTTCCACGCGCATGTTTTGCGGCATGTCCACTGAAAACGGCTAGTTTTCATTTAATAATCGTATTTTCGATTAAAACGCTGACTCTCTCTAAATTTCTTCAATTTAGGTAAATCAAACTCCTTTTTCCTCTATTTCTTCAACGCTAAAAATGTCGTTTTAATTTAAACAACTTTTTTGGGTGGAGTTTCCACATTAAAGTGCTCGTTTTTATCTTTTTTTCGTGTTTTCAATGAAATCGTTAAGTTTTAAAGCCCTTTTTTCATGATTTGTTAGTTTCTCCATCGAAAAATACGTTATATTGAATGTAAACACGTGTCAATGGTTTTTCCACATAAAACAACTCGTTTAATTATTTTCCGTGTTTTTGATGATATCGTTAAATTTCAAACCCATTTTTTCATCATTCATTGATTTCTCCACCGCAAAATATATCGTTTGAATTTTAACATCCATTTTAAATTGGTATTACCACAGAGAACAGCTCTTTTTATTTAATTTTCGTGTTTTTAATGAAATCGGTAATTTTCTCTCAATATTTTCCTTTTAAGTATTTCGAATTACTTTTTTCAAAATTCGTTAAATTTTCAATCGCAAAATATGGTTAATTATTTAAACACGTATGTTTTGAGGCGAGTACACTGAAAACTGGTAGTTTTTATTCAATCATCGTATTTTTTATGCATTCACGTATTTTCTCAACGCAGAGTATGTCGTTTTAATTTTAACACGCATTAAAATCGGTATTTCCACTGATAACAGCTCGTTTATATTTAATTTTCGTGTTTTCGATGTGATCGTTAATAATCTCTCAATATTTTCCTTTCAAGTATGTCGAACTACTTTTTTTAATATTCGTTGAATTTTAAATAGCAGAAATTTGGGTTTTGATTTTAAGCGCGCATGTTTCGTGGCGAGTTCACTGAGAACAGCTAGTTCTCATTCAATCTTCGTATTTTCAATGTAATCTCGTATTTTCTTTAACTTTTTTCAATTTCATTGTTTGAAGCGCCATTCTTCATCATTCGTTAATTTATCTATCGAAAATATGTTCGTTAATTTGAACACGGGTTTTATGTGGTATTTCCACAGAAAACTGCTCGTTTTTATTCAATCTACGTATTTTCAAAGAAATCTCGTATTTTTTTTAATTCTTTGATTTTTCGATCGAAAAAATGTTTTTATTATTATCAACGCGTACGTTTTGTAGCCATTCCACTAAAAACTGCAAGTGTTTACTTTATCTTCTTTTCGTTGTCTTTTAAATCACAAATTTATCGTTATAATTTAAACTAGTATTTGATGTGGTATTTCCAGAGATAACTTCTCGTTTTTAAGTATTTTTTGTGTTTTTGCTGAAATCGTAAATTTTCTCTATATAATTTCCTTCCAAGTTTTTCAAACTACATTTTTCAAAATTCGTTAGTTTTTTAACACCAAACATTGGTGTTATGATTTTCCACGCGCATGTTTTGGGGCGTGTCCACTGAGAAATGTAAGTTCTTTTTCAATCTTCGTATTTTTGATGTAATCTTTTATTTTCTCTAACTTTTTTCAATTTCATTGATTCAAGCGCCTTTCTTCATCATTCGTTGATTTATCTATCGAAAATATGTCCGTTAATTTGAACACTTGTTTTATGCGGTATTTCCACAGAAAACAGCTCGATTTCATCTTCATACGTATTCTCGATGAAATCGCGTATTTTTTTTAATCCGTTGATTTTTCAATCGAAATACAGTTGTTATTATTATCAACGCGTATGTTTTCGTCAATTCCACTGAAAACTGCTAGTTTTTACTTTATCTTCTTATTTTCGATGAAATTAATCAATAAACCTTTTTTCAATTCAAGGTTTTCAAAAGACGTTTTTCATTATTCTCTTTCTTTTAGATCGCAAATTATATCTTTATAATTTAAACTTGTATTTGATGATGGATTTCCACAGAGATTGTTTTTATGTTTTTTTTGGTGAAATCATAAATTTTCTCTCAATTATTACCTTCCAAAATTTTCAAACAACTTTTTTCAAAATTCGTTGGTTTTTTAACCGCAAACATTGGTGTTATGATTTTCCACGCGCATGTTTTGCGGCATGTCCGCTGAAAACGGCAAGTTTTCATTTAATATCGTATTTTCGATTAAAACGCGTACTCTCTCTAAATTTCTTCAATTTAGGTAAATCAAACTCCTTTTTCCTCTATTTCTTCAAGGCTAAAAATGTCGTTTTAATTTAAACAAATTTTTGGATGGAGTTTCCACATTAAAGTGCTCGTTTTTATCTTTTTTTCGCGTTTTCAATGAAATCGTTAAGTGTTAAAGCCCTTTTTTCATGATTTGTTAGTCTCTCCATCGAAAAATACGTTATATTGAATGTAAACACGTGTCAATGGTTTTTCCACATAAAACAACTCGTTTAATTATTTTCCGTGTTTTTGATGATATCGTTAAATTTCAAACCCATTTTTTCATCATTCGTTGATTTCTCCACCGCAAAATATATCGTTTGAATTTTAACATCCATTTTAAATTAGTATTACCACAGAGAACAGCTCTTTTTATTTAATTTTCGTGTTTTTGATGAAATCGGTAATTTTCTCTCAATATTTTCCTTTTAAGTATTTCGAATTACTTTTTTCAAAATTCGTTAAATTTTCAATCGCAAAATATGGTTAATTATTTAAACACGTATGTTTTGAGGCGAGTACACTGAAAACTGGTAGTTTTTATTCAATCATCGTATTTTTTATGCATTCACGTATTTTCTCAACGCAGAGTATGTCGTTTTAATTTTAACACGCATTAAAATCGCTATTTCCACTGATAACAGCTTGTTTATATTTAATTTTCGTGTTTTCGATGTGATCGTTAATAATCTCTCAATATTTTCCTTTCAAGTATGTCGAACTACTTTTTTTAATATTCGTTGAATTTTAAATAGCAGAAATTTGTGTTTTGATTTTAAGCGCGCATGTTTCGTGGCGAGTTCACTGAGAACAGCTAGTTCTCATTCAATCTTCGTATTTTCAATGTAATCTCGTATTTTCTTTAACTTTTTTCAATTTCATTGTTTGAAGCGCCATTCTTCATCATTCGTTAATTTATCTATCGAAAATATGTTCGTTAATTTGAACACGGGTTTTATGTGGTATTTCCACAGAAAACTGCTCGTTTTTATTCAATCTACGTATTTTCAAAGAAATCTCGTATTTTTTTTTAATTCTTTGATTTTTCGATCGAAAAAAAGTTTTTATTATTATCAACGCGTACGTTTTGTAGCCATTCCACTAAAAACTGCAAGTGTTTACTTTATCTTCTTTTCGTTGTCTTTTAAATCACAAATTTATCGTTATAATTTAAACTAGTATTTGATGTGGTATTTCCAGAGATAACTTCTCGTTTTTAAGTATTTTTTGTGTTTTTGCTGAAATCGTAAATTTTCTCTATATAATTTCCTTCCAAGTTTTTCAAACTACATTTTTCAAAATTCGTTAGTTTTTTAACACCAAACATTGGTGTTATGATTTTCTACGCGCATGTTTTGGGGCGTGTCCACTGAGAAATGTAAGTTCTTTTTCAATCTTCGTATTTTTGATGTAATCTTTTATTTTCTCTAACTTTTTTCAATTTCATTGATTCAAGCGCCTTTCTTCATCATTCGTTGATTTATCTATCGAAAATATGTCCGTTAATTTGAACACTTGTTTTATGCGGTATTTCCACAGAAAACTGCTCGATTTCATCTTCCTACGTATTTTCGATGAAATCGCGAATTTTTTTTAATCCGTTGATTTTTCAATCGAAAAACAGTTGTTATTATTATCAACGCGTATGTTTTGGTCAATTCCACTGAAAACTGCTAGTTTTTACTTTATCTTCTTATTTTCGTTGAAATTAATTAATAAACATTTTTTCAATTCAAGGTTTTCAAAAGACGGTTTTCCTTTATCTCTTTCTTTTAGATCGCAAATTATACGAAGGTCATCCGGAAAGTAGTACCCGTTCGTGCCGCATGAAGTGCTGACGACGCGAGTAGCCGCTGGACGAGGTCAGATAGCTTCAGTGGCTTGTCTGCCTTCTCTGAGCCAAGTTGCGTGACGCTAGCATTGCCTGTGTTGTTTCTGTGATTGTCTCCAATGTTTAAAAAAATTGAGAACGCCGCCAGTTGTGAAGTGAGGGCAGTGATTAAATTCCTCAATGCAAGAAACGTTCGCCCATGTGATATTCATCGCCAATTAAAGGAGGTGTATGGAGACAATGTAATGGACGAGTCGTCTGTTCGGCGGTGGTGTCGCAACTTCAACATGGGGAGGGGGAACACACACGACGATGAGCGTTCGGAGAGACCGTCTGTCATTACAGACCAACTGGTGAGCTCAGTTGACGAATTCGTGAGGAACGATCGGCGCGTCATAATTGATGACATCTGTGAGCATTTTCCCAATGTTTCTCGAACAATTGTTCATGAAATTGTTAAACACCATCTGCATTATGCAAAAATTTGTGCAAGATGGGTCCCTCGCGTAACTCAATGAGCTGGCGGCGAAGGACTATGCAGCAGGAATACAGAAACTTGTCACACGTTATGACAAATGCCTTAATTTGCTTGGAGATTATGTTGAGAAGTAGTTTAAAGTATCCTCCTTCAAATCAAATTTTTTATGTTTGTTAATATTTACTTTTGTGTCTTTATTTCATGAACGGGTACTACTTTCCGGATGACCCTCGTATCTTTATAATTTAAACTAGTTTTTGATGATGGATTTCCACAGAGATTGTTTTTATGTTTTTTTTGGTGAAATCATAAATTTTCTCTCAATTATTACCTTCCAAAATTTTCAAACAACTTTTTTCAAAATTCGTTGGTTTTTTAACCGCAAACATTGGTGTTATGATTTTCCACGCGCATGTTTTGCGGCATGTCCACTGAAAACGGCTAGTTTTCATTTAATAATCGTATTTTCGATTAAAACGCGTACTCTCTCTAAATTTCTTCAATTTAGGTAAATCAAACTCCTTTTTCCTCTATTTCTTCAACGCTAAAAATGTCGTTTTAATTTAAACAAACTTTTTGGGTGGAGTTTCCACATTAAAGTGCTCGTTTTTATCTTTTTTTCGTGTTTTCAATGAAATCGTTAAGTTTTAAAGTCCTTTTTTCATGATTTGTTAGTTTCTCCATCGAAAAATACGTTATATTGAATGTAAACACGTGTCAATGGTTTTTCAACATAAAACAACTCGTTTAATTATTTTCCGTGTTTTTGATGATATCGTTAAATTTCAAACCCATTTTTTCATCATTCGTTGATTTCTCCACCGCAAAATATATCGTTTGAATTTTAACATCCATTTTAAATTGGTATTACCACAGAGAACAGCTCTTTTTATTTAATTTTCGTGTTTTTGATGAAATCGGTAATTTTCTCTCAATATTTTTCTTTCAAGTATGTCGAACTACTTTTTTTAATATTCGTTGAATTTTAAATAGCAGAAATTTGTGTTTTGATTTTAAGCGCGCATGACTCGTGGCGAGTTCACTGAGAACAGCTAGTTCTCATTCAATCTTCGTATTTTCAATGTAATCTCGTATTTTCTTTAACTTTTTTCAATTTCATTGTTTGAAGCGCCATTCTTCATCATTCGTTAATTTATCTATCGAAAATATGTTCGTTAATTTGAACACGGGTTTTATGTGGTATTTCCACAGAAAACTGCTCGTTTTTATTCAATCTACGTATTTTCAAAGAAATCTCGTATTTTTTTTAATTCTTTGATTTTTCGATCGAAAAAAAGTTTTTATTATTATCAACGCGTACGTTTTGTAGCCATTCCACTAAAAACTGCAAGTGTTTACTTTATCTTCTTTTCGTTTTCTTTTAAATCACAAATTTATCGTTATAATTTAAACTAGTATTTGATGTGGTATTTCCAGAGATAACTTCTCGTTTTAAGTATTTTTTGTGTTTTTGCTGAAATCGTAAATTTTCTCTATATAATTTCCTTCCAAGTTTTTCAAACTACATTTTTCAAAATTCGTTAGTTTTTTAACACCAAACATTGATGTTATGATTTTCCACGCGCATGTTTTGGGGCGTGTCAACTGAAAACGACTAGTTTTTATCCAATGATCGTATTTTGGATGAAAACGCGAACTTTCTCTAAATTTCTTCAAGTTAAAATAATCAAACTACTTTTTCGTTTATATCTCCTTCGCTAAAAATGTCGTTTTAATTTAAACAAGTATTTGAAGTGGAGTTTTCACAGAAAACAGCTCGTTTTTATTTATTTTCCGTGTTTTCGATGACAACTTTTCTTTCATCATTCGTTGATTTCTCCATCGCAAACTATGTTGTCTTATTTCAACACGTATTTAATGTAGTATTTCCAGACTACTTTATTCAAAATTCGTTGATTTTTCAATCGGAATGTAGGTCGGATTATTTGAAACGCGAATGTTTTGGGGCGAGTCCACTGAAAACTGCTAGTTTTTATTCAATCATCGCATTTTTCATGCATTCACGTATTTTCTAAACATATTTTCAATTCAAGTCATTTTAACTCTTTTTTTCCTTATTCGTTGTCTTTCACATCGCAAATTATATCGTTATAATTTAAACTAGTATTTGATGTGGGAATTCCAGAGAGAACTCCTCGATTTTATGTTTTTTTTGTGTTTTTGGTGATTTCGTAAATTTTCTCTCAATTATTTCCTTCCAAATTTCTCAATCTTCTTTTTTAATAATTCGTTGTTTTGGAAAACTACGTTTTTTAATGTAATCAAGTATTTTTCTGGTATTTCCAAATAAAACTACTCGTTTAATTTTTTTCCGTGTTTTCGATTATATAGTTAAATTTCAAACTCATTTTTTCATCATATGTTGATTTCTCTGACGCAAAATATGTAGTTTTAATTTAAACACGTAATTTATGTGGTATTTAAACGGACAACTGCTCGTCTTCATTTACTTTTTGTGATTTCGATGCAATCGTTATTTTACCCTAGATATTCACCTTTTATGAGTTCCAAACTACTTTTTTCGGTATTCCTTGAAATTTCAATCGCAAAATATGGGTAATTTCGAAACACGTATGTTTTGTGGCGAGTACACTGAAAACCTATAGCTTTTTATCAATCTTAATATTTTCGATGAAATGCGTGTTTTCTCTAAATATATTTAATTTCAGTAATTAAAGCACCTCTTTTCATCATTTGATGATTTCTTCATCGCAGAGTATGTCCTTTTAATTTTAACATGCATTTAAAATGGTATTTCCTCGATTTTATGGATTTCTTTGTGTTTAAGCTGAAAAGGTAAATTTTCTCTCAATTATTTCCTTCCAAGTTTTTCAAACTTAATTATTCAAAATTTGTTGTTTTTCAACCGCAAGCATTTGTGTTATGATTTTCCACGCGCATGTTTTGCGGTGTCCACTTAAAACGGCTAGTTTTCATCCAATGATCGTATTTCGGATGAATCGCGTTCTTTCTCTAAATTTCTTTAATTTAAGTAAACCAACTCCTTTTTTGTTTATTTCTCCATCGCTTAAAATGTCGTTTTAATTTAAACAAGAATTTGCAGTTGAGTTTCAACAGAAATGAACTCGTTTATATCTATTTTCCGTGTTTTCAATGAAATCGTTAAATTTTACACTCCTTTTTTCATGATTTGTTAATTTCTGCATCGAAAAATACGATATTTTAATGTAAACACTTGTGTTGTGGTATTTCCAAATAAATCAACTCGTGTAATTTTTTTCTGTGTTTTCGATGATATCGTTAAATTTCAAACCCCTTCTTTCATCATTCCTTGATTTCTCCACCGCAAAATATGAAGTTTTAATTTAAAAACGTAATTTATGTGGCATTCAAACGGAAAACTGCTCCTTTTTATTTACTTTTCGTGTTTTCGATGCAATCGTTATTTATCCTCGATAATTTCCTTTCAAGTGTTTCAAACACCTTTTTTCATCATTCGATGATTTCTTTTTCGCGGAGTATGTCGTTTTAATTTTAACACGCATTTAAATTGGTACTTCCATAGAGAACTGTTCGGTTTTTTAATTTTCGTGTTTTTTATGTGATCGTTAATTTTCTCTCAATATTTTCCTTTCAAGTATATCGAACTACTTTTTTCAAAATTCGTTGAATTTTCAATCGCAGAAATTGGTGTGATGATTTTAAGCTCGCATGTTTTGTGTCGAGTTGACTGAGAAATATAAGTTCTTTTTCAATCTTCGTATTTTGATGTAATCTTTTATTTTCTCTAACTTTTTTCAATTTCATTGATTCAAGCGCCTTTCTTCATCATTCGTTGATTTATCTATCGAAAATATGTCCGTTAATTTGAACACTTGTTTTATGCGGTATTTCCACAGAAAACTGCTCGATTTCATCTTCCTACGTATTTTCGATGAAATCGCGTATTTTTTTTAATCCGTTGATTTTTCAATCGAAAAACAGTTGTTATTATTATCAACGCGTATGTTTTGGTCAATTCCACTGAAAACTGCTAGTTTTTACTTTATCTTCTTATTTTCGATGAAATTAATCAATACACATTTTTTAAATTCAAGGTTTTCAAAAGACGTTTTTCATTATTCTTTTTCTTTTAGATCGCAAATTATATCTTTATAATTTAAACTAGTATTTGATGATGGATTTCCACAGAGATTGTTTTTATGTTTTTTTTGGTGAAATCGTAAATTTTCTCTCAATTATTACCTTCCAAAATTTTCAAACAACTTTTTTCAAAATTCGTTGGTTTTTTAACCGCAAACATTGGTGTTATGATTTTCCACGCGCATGTTTTGCGGCATGTCCACTGAAAACGGCTAGTTTTCATTTAATAATCGTATTTCGATTAAAACGCGTACTCTCTCTAATTTCTTCAATTTAGGTAAATCAAACTCCTTTTTCCTCTATTTCTTCAACGCTAAAAATGTCGTTTTAATTTAAACAAGTTTTTGTAGTGGAGTTTCCACATAAAAGTGCTCTTTTTTATCTTTTTTTCATGTTTTCAATGAAATCGTTAAGTTTTAAAGCCCTTTTTTCATGATTTGTTAGTTTCTCCATCGAAAATACGTTATATTGAATGTAAACACATATCAATGGTTTTTCCACATAAAACAACTCGTTTAATTATTTTCCGTGTTTTTGATGATATCGTTAAATTTTAAACCCATTTTTTCATCATTCGTTGATTTCTCCACCGCAAAATATATAGTTTGAATTTTAACATCCGTTTTAAATTGGTATTACCACAGAGAACAGCTCTTTTATTTAATTTTCGTGTTTATGATGAAATCGGTAATTTTCTCTCAATATTTTCCTTTTAAGTATTTCGAATTACTTTTTTCAAAATTCGTTAAATTTTCAATCGCAAAATATGGTTAATTATTTAAACACGTATGTTTTGAGGCGAGTACACTGAAAACTGGTAGTTTTTATTCAATCATCGTATTTTTTATGCATTCACGTATTTTCTCAACGCAGAGTATGTCGTTTTAATTTTAACACGCATTAAAATCGTTATTTCCACTGATGACAGCTCGTTTATATTTAATTTTCGTGCTTTCGATGTGATCGTTAATAATCTCTCAATATTTTCCTTTCAAGTATATCGAACTACTTTTTTTAATATTCGTTGAATTTTTAATAGCAGAAATTTGTGTTTTGATTTTAAGCGCGCATGTTTTGTGACGAGTTCACTGAGAACAGCTAGTTCTCATTCAATCTTCGTATTTTCAATGTAATCTCGTATTTTCTTTAACTTTTTTCAATTTCATTGTTTGAAGCGCCATTCTTCATCATTCGTTAATTTATCTATAGAAAATATGTTCGTTAATTTGAACACGGGTTTTATGTGGTATTTCCACAGAAAACTGCTCGTTTTTATTCAATCTACGTATTTTCAAAGAAATCTCGTATTTTTTTTTAATTCTTTGATTTTTCGATCGAAAAAAAGTTTTTATTATTATCAACCTGTACGTTTTGTAGCCATTCCACTAAAAACTGCAAGTGTTTACTTTATCTTCTTTTCGTTGTCTTTTAAATCACAAATTTATCGTTATAATTTAAACTAGTATTTGATGTGGTATTTCCAGAGATAACTTCTCGTTTTTAAGTATTTTTTGTGTTTTTGCTGAAATCGTAAATTTTCTCTATATAATTTCCTTCCAAGTTTTTCAAACTACATTTTTCAAAATTCGTTAGTTTTTTAACACCAAACATTGGTGTTATGATTTTCCACGCGCATGTTTTTGGGCGTGTCCACTGAAAACGACTAGTTTTTATCCAATGATCGTATTTTGGATGAAACGCGAACTTTCTCTAAATTTCTTCAAGTTAAGATAATCGAACTACTTTTTCGTTTATAGCTCCTTCGCTAAAAATGTCGTTTTAATTTAAACAAGTATTTGAAGTGGAGTTTTCACAGAAACAGCTCGTTTTTATTTATTTTCCGTGTTTTCGATGACATCTTTTCTTTCATCATTCGTTGATTTCTCCATCGCAAACTATGTTGTCTTATTTCAACACGTATTTAATGTAGTATTTTCAGACTACTTTATTCAAAATTCGTTGATTTTTCAATCGGAATGTAGGTCGGATTATTTGAAACGCGAATGTTTTGGGGCGAGTCCTCTGAAAACTGCTAGTTTTTATTCAATCATCGCATTTTTCATGCATTCACGTATTTTCTAAACATTTTTTCAATTCAAGTCATTTTAACTCTTTTTTCCTTATTCGTTGTCTTTTACATCGCAAATTATATCGTTATAATTTAACTAGTATTTGATGTGGGATTTCCAGGGAGAACTCCCGATTTTATGTATTTTTGTGTTTTTGGTGATTTCGTAAATTTTCTCTCAATTATTTCCTTCCAAATTTCTCAACCTTCTTTTTTAATAATTCGTTGCTTAGGAAAACTAGGTTTTTTTAATGTAATCAAGTATTTTTCTGGTATTTCCAAATAAAACTACTCGTTTAATTTTTTTCCGTGTTTTCGATGATATAGTTAAATTTCAAACTCATTTTTCATCATATGTTGATTTCTCCACCGCAAAATATGTAGTTTTAATTTAAACACGTAATTTATGTGGTATTTAAACGGACAACTGCTCGTCTTCATTTACTTTTTGTGATTTCGATGCAATCGTTATTTTACCATAGATATTCTCCTTTTAAGAGTTCCAAACTACTTTTTTCGGTATTCCTTGAAATTTCAATCGCAAAATATGGGTGATTTTCAAAACACGTATGTTTTGTGGCGAGTACACTGAAAACTGCTAGCTTTTTATTAATCTTCGTATTTTAGATGAAATGCGTATTTTCTCTAAATATATTTAATTTAAGTAATTAAAACACCTCTTTTCATCATTTGATGATTTCTTCATCGCAGAGTATGTCTTTTAATTTTAACACGCATTTAAAATGGTATTTCCTCGATTTTATGGATTTCTTTGTGTTTAAGCTGAAAAGGTAAATTTTCTCTCAATTATTTCCTTCCAAGTTTTTCAAACTTAATTATTCAAAATTTGTTGGTTTTTCAACCGCAAGCATTTGTGTTATGATTTTCCACGCGCATGTTTTGCGGTGTCCACTTAAAACGGCTAGTTTTCATCCAATGATCGTATTTCGGATGAAATCGCGTTCTTTCTCTAAATTTCTTTAATTTAAGTAAACCAAACTCCTTTTTTGTTTATTTCTCCATCGCTTAAAATGTCGTTTTAATTTAAACAAGAATTTGCAGTTGAGTTTCAACAGAAATGAGCTCGTTTATTCTTATTTTCCGTGTTTCAATGAAATCGTTAAATTTTACACTCCTTTTTTCATGATTTGTTAATTTCTCCATCGAAAAATACGATATTTTAATGTAAACACTTGTGTTGTGGTATTTCCAAATCAATCAACTCGTTTAATTTTTTTCTGTGTTTTCGATGATATCGTTAAATTTCAAACCCCTACTTTCATCATTCTTGATTTCTCCACCGCAAAATATGAAGTTTTAATTTAAAAACGTAATTTATGTGGCATTCAAACGGAAAACTGCTCCTTTTTATTTACTTTTCGTGTTTTTCGATGCAATCGTTATTTATCCTCGATAATTTCCTTTCAAGTGTTTCAAACACCTTTTTTCATCATTCGATGATTTCTTTTTCGCGGAGTATGTCGTTTTAATTTTAACACGCATTTAAATTGGTACTTCCATAGAGAACTGTTCGGTTTTTAAATTTTCGTGTTTTTTATGTGATCGTTAATTTTCTCTCAATATTTTCCTTTCAAGTATATCGAACTACTTTTTTCAAAATTCGTTGAATTTTCAATCGCAGAAATTGGTGTGATGATTTTAAGCTCGCATGTTTTGTGTCGAGTTGACTGAGAAATATAAGTTCTTTTTCAATCTTCGTATTTTTGATGTAATCTTTTATTTCTCTAACTTTTTTCAATTTCATTGATTCAAGCGCCTTTCTTCATCATTCGTTGATTTATCTATCGAAAATATGTCCGTTAATTTGAACACTTGTTTTATGCGGTATTTCACAGAAAACTGCTCGATTTCATCTTCCTACGTATTTTCGATGAAATCGCGTATTTTTTTTAATCCGTTGATTTTTCAATCGAAAAACAGTTGTTATTATTATCAACGCGTATGTTTTGGTCAATTCCACTGAAAACTGCTAGTTTTTACTTTATCTTCTTATTTTCGATGAATTAATCAATACACATTTTTTAAATTCAAGGTTTTCAAAAGACGTTTTTCATTATTCTTTTTCTTTTAGATCGCAAATTATATCTTTATAATTTAAACTAGTATTTGATGATGGATTTCCACAGAGATTGTTTTTATGTTTTTTTTGGTGAAATCGTAAATTTTCTCTCAATTTTTACCTTCCAAAATTTTCAAACAACTTTTTTCAAAATTCGTTGGTTTTTTAACCGCAAACATTGGTGTTATGATTTTCCACGCGCATGTTTTGCGGCATGTCCACTGGAAAACGGCTAGTTTTCATTTAATAATCGTATTTTCGATTAAAACGCGTACTCTCTCTAAATTTCTTCAATTTAGGTAAATCAAACTCCTTTTTCCTCTATTTCTTCAACGCTAAAAATGTCGTTTTAATTTAAACAAGTTTTTGAAGTGGAGTTTCCACATAAAAGTGCTCTTTTTTATCTTTTTTTCATGTTTTCAATGAAATCGTTAAGTTTTAAAGGCCTTTTTTCATGATTTGTTAGTTTCTCCATCGAAAAATACGTTATATTGAATGTAAGCACATATCAATGGTTTTTCCACATAAAACAACTCGTTTAATTATTTTCCGTGTTTTTGATGATATCGTTAAATTTTAAACCCATTTTTTCATCATTCGTTGATTTCTCCACCGCAAAATATATAGTTTGAATTTTAACATCCGTTTTAAATTGGTATTACCACAGAGAACAGCTCTTTTTATTTAATTTTCGTGTTTATGATGAAATCGGTAATTTTCTCTCAATATTTTCCTTTTAAGTATTTCGAATTACTTTTTTCAAAATTCGTTAAATTTTCAATCGCAAAATATGGTTAATTATTTAAACACGTATGTTTTGAGGCGAGTACACTGAAAACTGGTAGTTTTTATTCAATCATCGTATTTTTATGCATTCACGTATTTTCTCAACGCAGAGTATGTCGTTTTAATTTTAACACGCATTAAAATCGGTATTTCCACTGATGACAGCTCGTTTATATTTAATTTTCGTGCTTTCGATGTGATCGTTAATAATCTCTCAATATTTTCCTTTCAAGTATATCGAACTACTTTTTTTAATATTCGTTGAATTTTTAATAGCAGAAATTTGTGTTTTGATTTTAAGCGCGCATGTTTTGTGGCGAGTTTACTGAGAACAGCTAGTTCTCATTCAATCTTCGTATTTTCAATGTAATCTCGTATTTTCTTTAACTTTTTTCAATTTCATTGTTTGAAGCGCCATTCTTCATCATTCGTTAATTTATCTATCGAAAATATGTTCGTTAATTTGAATACGGGTTTTATGTGGTATTTCCACAGAAAACTGCTCGTTTTTATTCAATCTACGTATTTTCAAAGAAATCTCGTATTTTTTTTTAATTCTTGATTTTTCGATCGAAAAAAAGTTTTTATTATTATCAACCTGTACGTTTTGTAGCCATTCCACTAAAAACTGCAAGTGTTTACTTTATCTTCTTTTCGTTGTCTTTAAATCACAAATTTATCGTTATAATTTAAACTAGTATTTGATGTGGTATTTCCAGAGATAACTTCTCGTTTTAAGTATTTTTTGTGTTTTTGCTGAAATCGTAAATTTTCTCTATATAATTTCCTTCCAAGTTTTTCAAACTACATTTTTCAAAATTCGTTAGTTTTTTAACACCAAACATTGGTGTTATGATTTTCCACGCGCATGTTTTTGGGCGTGTCCACTGAAAACGACTAGTTTTTATCCAATGATCGTATTTTGGATGAAAACGCGAACTTTCTCTAAATTTCTTCAAGTTAAGATAATCGAACTACTTTTTCGTTTATAGCTCCTTCGCTAAAATGTCGTTTTAATTTAAACAAGTATTTGAAGTGGAGTTTTCACAGAAAACAGCTCGTTTTTATTTATTTTCCGTGTTTTCGATGACATCTTTTCTTTCATCATTCGTTGATTTCTCCATCGCAAACTATGTTGTCTTATTTCAACACGTATTTAATGTAGTATTTTCAGACTACTTTATTCAAAATTCGTTGATTTTTCAATCGGAATGTAGGTCGGATTATTTGAAACGCGAATGTTTTGGGGCGAGTCCTCTGAAAACTGCTAGTTTTTATTCAATCATCGCATTTTTCATGCATTCACGTATTTTCTAAACATTTTTTCAATTCAAGTCATTTTAACTCTTTTTTCCTTATTCGTTGTCTTTTACATCGCAAATTATATCGTTATAATTTAAACTAGTATTTGATGTGGGATTTCCAGGGAGAACTCCCCGATTTTATGTATTTTTTGTGTTTTTGGTGATTTCGTAAATTTTCTCTCAATTATTTCCTTCCAAATTTCTCAACCTTCTTTTTTAATAATTCGTTGCTTTGGAAAACTACGTTTTTTTAATGTAATCAAGTATTTTTCTGGTATTCCAAATAAAACTACTCGTTTAATTTTTTTCCGTGTTTTCGATGATATAGTTAAATTTCAAACTCATTTTTTCATCATATGTTGATTTCTCCACCGCAAAATATGTAGTTTTAATTTAAACACGTAATTTATGTGGTATTTAAACGGACAACTGCTCGTCTTCATTTACTTTTTGTGATTTCGATGCAATCGTTATTTTACCTAGATATTCTCCTTTTAAGAGTTTCCAAACTACTTTTTTCGGTATTCCTTGAAATTTCAATCGCAAAATATGGGTAATTTTCAAAACACGTATGTTTTGTGGCGAGTACACTGAAAACTGCTAGCTTTTTATTAATCTTCGTATTTTCGATGAAATGCGTATTTCTCTAAATATATTTAATTTAAGTAATTAAAACACCTCTTTTCATCATTTGATGATTTCTTCATCGCAGAGTATGTCCTTTTAATTTAAAACGCATTTAAAATGGTATTTCTTCGATTTTATGGATTTCTTTGTGTTTAAGCTGAAAAGGTAAATTTTCTCTCAATTATTTCCTTCCAAGTTTTCAAACTTAATTATTCAAAATTTGTTGGTTTTTCAACCGCAAGCATTTGTGTTATGATTTTCCACGCGCATGTTTTGCGGTGTCCACTTAAAACGGCTAGTTTTCATCCAATGATCGTATTTCGGATGAAATCGCGTTCTTTCTCTAAATTTCTTTAATTTAAGTAAACCAAACTCCTTTTTTGTTTATTTCTCCATCGCTTAAAATGTCGTTTTAATTTAAACAAGAATTTGCAGTTGAGTTTCAACAGAAATGAGCTCGTTTATTCTTATTTTCCGTGTTTTCAATGAAATCGTTAAATTTTACACTCCTTTTTTCATGATTTGTTAATTTCTCCATCGAAAAATACGATATTTTAATGTAAACACTTGTGTTGTGGTATTTCCAAATCAATCAACTCGTTTAATTTTTTTCTGTGTTTTCGATGATATCGTTAAATTTCAAACCCCTACTTTCATCATTCCTTGATTTCTCCACCGCAAAATATGAAGTTTTAATTTAAAAACGTAATTTATGTGGCATTCAAACGGAAAACTGCTCCTTTTTATTTACTTTTCGTGTTTCGATGCAATCGTTATTTATCCTCGATAATTTCCTTTCAAGTGTTTCAAACACCTTTTTTCATCATTCGATGATTTCTTTTTCGCGGAGTATGTCGTTTTAATTTTAACACGCATTTAAATTGGTACTTCCATAGAGAACTGTTCGGTTTTTTAAATTTTCGTGTTTTTTATGTGATCGTTAATTTTCTCTCAATATTTTCCTTTCAAGTATATCGAACTACTTTTTTCAAAATTCGTTGAATTTTCAATCGCAGAAATTGGTGTGATGATTTTAAGCTCGCATGTTTTGTGTCGAGTTGACTGAGAAATGTAAGTTCTTTTT